>NC_138730.1:11523605-11806105 GCF_965113295.1 Leuciscus leuciscus
ATTGTGGTTGAGACTCATTATTATTTTAAAACATCACCATAGCTAACTGGATGTTGAATGCTTCACAAACTATATGTACTGAACCAATTATTTATTGGCCAAAGCTGTGTACAATAGTAAATTGCACAGACATAGAGGTCAGAAATAGAGGTCAGTTTCTCAGGTGTGGTGGGATATGGACATATAATTAAAAAGTATTCTCATTTAAAGAATATAATACATATAATTTTTATAATATAAAACTATATGCATAAAGTTATCTACCTATCCTAAATATGATCTAGACTGTTTAAAATTGATAAACAAAAACATCTGCCTCAACATTTCTGTGTAAAAATTGAGTTTTTTTAAAGCATTCATTCATTAACTCGAAATAATTTTTATAGTAAGATACAGTGTCTTAAAATTACATATTTTATTCATATTCAGCTGTAAAAACAAGAATGTTAGACAAGAGGGAAAAAATGGGACCAAGGACAAAATTAATACAGCAGGACTAATAAAATATTTACTATATTATTCAAATATGTATTTATAAATATACCTTTCCTTAATATTTTGGTATACCCATGCCTTCTACACCAGTGTGTTTTTCTGTTCACTTATTTACAAAAAGATTACATAAGAATGATAACATTACTAAACTGATAAGATGTAGGCCTAATTTTTATGATTAATGGTTAGTCATTATTATCAATTAATTTGACCAATGTTCTAAAGCATTGCTAGAGAAAACAACTGTTAATGCATCTGAAGCTTAACATTTATGATAACCTTTGATAAAGTAAAGGTTGTGTATCAAAAAGATTTTCAGTAAAGTCAGTATAAAGCAACATCCAAAGCATGCAACATGCAACTCCAAGTTCTTATGGCGTCTTCAGCTATCAGCCTATAATTTAAAGGCTATTTTAATAATATGCAGACAACTTTGGAAGACAGAATAAAGACACAAGAATATATTTGTAAATATTTATTTAACCAGCAATCACACACCTTTAAAAATCCTAATCTTAGTAATTCAAGAGAAACGAACAGTTCTATAATGTCAGCAACAACTAATCTGGGAAAATTTGGAGAAATATGCCTTTATTGTAGGTCTTGCGACGCTTCCTACAGGATTAGTTCAGTTCAGGTAAACTCAGAGTACTGAAACATGTATGCTACAAAACGATGAATTATTTATAAAATATATACGAGTAGTTTAAGATTAACTTCGTTCAACTTTATTACCTGTTTGAAATAAATAATCCATAAAACAAAACGAGCAGGCACTCACGCTAAAAATTTCTGTTCCACTCGCTTGTATTTGCGCCCCGCCCACACTATGGTATCGTAAATATTCATGGTAGCTCCACCCATTGGAACCAAATATTTCAGGAACCGAATATATTGTAACACCGGGAGGCGACATGTTCGGTTCACTTAATTTTGTTGTGGCTACGAGATATTAATTCGTGGGAACGTGATATTATGTTGTGGCCAAGAGATCATTTTGTCGAGGTAACGACATCCATAGCTCCCCTATGCCCTACTCACTCCAAAGGGCAGACATTTATAATGTACATTTATAATGAAGTTTTTACAGGGGTCATCAATTGATAAGTACAATTTTCCTTGAGCTTTTGACATATAAGAGGTCATCATATTAAAATAATGCCATGTAGCCTAAGTTTCAAAAACTGAAAACTTCCTTGTTAGTCCAAAAACAGCTTTTATTGAAACCAAGTCAAGAAAATGACTAGTTTAGGAATGTCTATTATGATGTCATAGATAGGTCTGCAGACGAAGGTCAACGCCTACTTCTACATCCTTACCACTGTAAATTCCCATGCCCACTTATTCACGCATGACAAGTAGCTAGTAGGTGAATAACTTCTTTTTCTTTCTTTTTTTTAGGTAAATAACATGTGACGCTAACACTGTATCGATCAACTAAGCAATAAACATGCCTTTGAAGATTGCTAAATATTGTGCAGTGCCAAGTTGTAGAAAAACCCAGTCGCTGCATAACCTTCCTTCTGATTCAGACATTAGGAATGCATGGTTGAACTTCGTTTTTAATGAAGTTCCAGATCGCGTGAATAAGACACTGTGCGTTTGTTCGCTTCATTTCGCTGCGGATGCCTTTGCAAACAAGAAACAGTTCGACGCTGGATTTGCAGAGAGACTGAGATTAAAAAACGGTGCTGTGCCTTCTGTATTGGATCCGACAAAAACGGCGCAACACACTTATGTGAGTAAAAAAACGTCTTCTTTTTTTTACTGTCACTATTGCTTTGTTACAGATCGTTTGATATGCACTGATTATGTATGTGTGAAACCAAAATCACCTTCACCAGTCATCAGTGATTTCTGAAATGTAATGATTTATATACAGTCAGATGTTCTTTGTCTCAAAATCATTTGTTGCTGTAAATGTCAGTAAATCAAACCAGTGACAAAATGGTCAACTTCACATTTTCTCCTATTAGGAAGAAAATAACATTTTATTTAATCTGTGATTAAATTATATATAGAAAGTAGGGATGTTAACGATTAATCAACAATAATATATTTAATCGATAATCGATTAAGCAGGTTCATGTGTGTTCATGCTGCTCAATCGTCAAACGTAAGGTAGACACGATGAAAAAGGAAACGAGCGTGCCGGGGTTATGTTTGGGACCATTTTACTATGAAGGTAAAAGAGTAGCAAAACTCGAGAGCACGTAGATGTGAATTTGAGAACTTGTCCAATACATATTCGTACTTGTACGCAAAAATGTACACTCCAGCTCCTATTGTCTGCGAGTGCAAATTTCAACATTCAACTTTGGATTTTTATTTGACAGGTTTTCACAGTGGAGCTGTGAGTGTAAATTTTAGCATACAAGTACGAATATTTACTGTACAAGTTCTCAAATTAACATCTACGTGCTCTCGAGTTTTGCTACTCTTTTACCTTCATATTTTACAGCTAGAGTTATACCTTCATCATGACTGTATGTTTGCGTGTGCATTCGTAGCCTTTTTTTTTTTGTGTGCAAATGTAAATTGTAATATTGTTTATTTTGTGTAGGCCTATATCTGATTTATCTAAAATAGGATAAATTTGGTTAAGAATTAACATGGTTTAAAGCGTGCAAACAGCAATGCACAACTAGATAAAGTTTGTAGACAAACTTTAAGTTGGCTTGAAAAGGCCTAGCCATAAAGTTTGAAGTCGTTTTAAAAGCTTGAAGGTTTTTAGTTTTAATTAGTTTAAGTTTTAAAAACTAGGGGAGGTTGCTAAGTTGTCGCTATGATTGGGACTGTCATATTACATAACATTATAAAGAGGACAATATTGTAATAAAACATTGTGAATTATTTGGGTTTAGTGCCTTGTTTCATTTATCACACATTCTGAATAGAACGTAACTTAGTTCAAGTTCACTTGTACATTCGTGTCATTTTGTGTGTGACGGTCACGGATTGACCGCACATTTAACATGGACTTAACGTTATATAATAAATGCACTCACACAAACACAGAGACTGTTTACTGACATAAGAGTTTATTATGATTATCGATCGAAATGAGTGAATGAAATACCTGTTGACTTTATGCAATATTGTTTGTCCCGTAATTTTAGAGGTTCGACGGGGAAATGGTGGCGGGAATCTTTGGTTCCACTAAGGACTGGAATCTACCACTTATTAATTGAGCATGGGTGTTTCAGGGACAACGCGGACGAGTTGCTTCTGTTATTTCCTGTTCAATGTATTGTAAATGATATCAACTGTTGCATAAGAGAGTAGATTATCTATTTTGAACAGTATGACAAAATATTTCTTCTAGACTCTATATTTATGGGAAAATGTGTAAAGTGTTGTATGTGAGTTTGTCCCTCCCCATGGGGTAATGGTGCTGGCCGTATAAATGTGTATAAATGTGCTCGTCTGTGTTTAATGGAGTTAGTCTGTGTTGGTTGCTGCCGTGGAGAGTGTGGCCTGAGTGCTGCAGGTATTTTGTACTTTGTTGATTTCTCTTTTTTTGTGTTATTTTTGAGGAAGTTATTTTTTTGGGAAATTTGCTATTGAATCTAATTTGGATGTTTTTGGTTAAGATTTTTTCCTTATTTGTTTTATTTTTCCATTAATGTTATATATTTGGGTTTGGATTTTTCATGATTTTGCACGTTTGAATAAATATTCATTTATACTTTAAAAGTTTTTGTATTCACTCTGCCTCTGTTTAATTGGGCCACATTTTTTTTGGTGCCCATTACTGGGTTCCTATTACATCGTGCAGATTATTGCGTTCATTTTGTATAGCCTATCTGATTAATCTCATAGGACGCGTTTCTCAGAGTTAAATAACACGCTAACAAAGTGCTCCATTTACCGGTGTTCATTCATCGCTTCAAACAGCAGTGCACGGCTAATTATAACTATGATTGGGTCTGTCATAATACATAACATTAATGAGAACACTATTTTAATAAATCGTTGTGAATCCATCAGGTTTAGTTGCCATTTTCAGCGCGTTGTCCCAGGAAGAGCAGAAGTGCACATTCTGACAAGCACGTGTAATCTGAGGCAGCGTTGGTAACACGTTGTATTAGTCGTTATATTTGATTATTAAATAAGTAATTTAATAAATGATCAATCACATCGACTCATTTTACAATCCTACTTGCCCTTTATTTAGATTAAAAACCCATCTCATTCATTTGGTGAGGAACATGGCATTTTGAGCAGCATTTGCAGACCCTGTTGTGCCGTTGGCCATATGCCACTGCACCAGACGCATATTGCAGTATTAATGCTAACGATTAATTGATCGTTAATTTAAACGACGATCGATCATGAGAATTTGTGTAAATTGACATCTGTAATAGAAGTTGCAGCTCTTGTCAATTGGACAGCATGGTGGTCACACCAGTGCGACCTCTTGTCGCCCATTTGGTCGCAGTCTGGAGCCCTACTTGCATAAAGTGTGGCTCTTATCCAGGTCCTTTTCCCCTTCAACTTCGTAAAGCCAAAGTTATGCTAGATATTAACGCAGAAGGTGCCGGTTGGATTTGTCGCTCAACCATCATGCGTCTCTGTTATGTGCACAGCTGCACGCCACAGACTGTCCAGGCGCCTTTTGCGTTCCGTCAACATTATCAATTAACATTTAGAAAATCGATTTTTGGCATCTAAGAATCGATTTTTTCCCCCACCCCTAATGTGGAGTATCTTGCGTAAATACAGTAGATTATGGCTTAAATGAACGTAAACAGCTTGGTGAAAACCTGATGCCAGTAATCAGGCGCGTAGCCAGTAATGGGCCAGGGCGGCACTGGCCCGCCCACATTACTCACTGGCCCGCCCAGGCAAGTTTGATCAAAATACATTTTTAGTTTCTTTTTATTATTCAAATGTATTTAAGAAAATATATTAATATAAACCTGATTTATTGTTGACTGGTGTGTGTGTGTTTAATTTGTTTTCCGAATAAAATGGAACTGTTGATGCAAGTTGTATAAACCCTCTCTCTGGAACGTAATTGGTTGCTATGGTTGCTATAGACTCTCTGGGCGGTGGGCTCTGTGCTAATTTTGGTAGCTGCTTTAAAAAAGAACTCTGTGACTCTTTGGACTATGATGAGACCATTTCTGTTTTCAACACTAAACCCAGGCACTTGCGTCTTGTTTTATAGAATGAAAACAACAAAGTTAAGCCTGTTGTTTAACTAATTTCCTTAATGTTTGCCCGTGAAGTGATTTAAGGCGAGACACGGCAGGCAAAAACATCGGGGTTTTTTTCACTGGTCAATTTTGAGATTTTTGGCTATTTGTCTTCAATGCCTTCTTTCAGACTTGTGGTGAAAAAAAAGTCCAAAATACACATTTTGGTCTTTATTTTACTACATTTTGTCTATTTGCGTCTGTAGATTTCTCTTAAATTCAACAAAAGTTGGCGTTCGCGTTCTAAATCAATATGTTGCTCCGCCATCGCTTCTGCACCCTTATTGCTGGTGATTTGTCCAGCCTTTACTGAGCTCTGTTGGTTGAACATGATGATTAGACAGTGTTTTGTTATTGCCTTTGCCGAATATTGCAAAATAAAGGTGTAACTGTTTTTGCAGTTTGTCTATTCTTTTTTTCTAATCTCTAAGGTTTAATTATTATTTAAGTCATTTTTTTTTTCTACAAAAAACTATAGGCCCACTCACTTTTTCACTGGCCCGCCCAAAATACAATTTCTGCCTACGCCACTGAATTAGATCCAAGCATTCGGTCTTAAAGTGACAGCATCCTAAAATACCTGTCTGTCTGTCATTAATGTTAATCAAACAACAAAAGATGTATAAATGCATACATGTTAAATAAACCTACTAGAGATGGGTGATTATATTATCATTTGTGATATACCGGTAAAAATTCTCCTCACAACAAGAATTAATCTTCCCGCAATATTAACGATAAGCCTAGTTGATGACGTATTTCTGTGTGCGATCCATTCGCAGTTAGTTGTTAGTTTTTTACATTTCAAACTTGTAATTGGTTAAAATTATTACTGTGTAATTATTATTGTTACAGTATGTTTTTTCAGTAAAGTTGTACTATTTAAATATTATCTGCACTTTTACAGAAGAAACGTATATCTGCAACTTTTCCATTTCAGCAAGGGCTGGTGTTTGTGTTTTTACATTTTTATTTTTATTTTTATTTTTTATTCTTTAATGTTATAGGAGCCTATTTGATGATGGGCACGTTTTACTTTAGATCAATGTTTGTGTTTCTGAGGCTCTCAAGAATGCATGCAGCCATCATTTGAAGCCAAAAACAGTGGTGAATGGTACTATATTTATATCGTCATTTATATCGTTGTCACAATAAATACCAGAAAATATTGTGATATAATTAAGATACAAAACAGCACCATGATTATGAGGCGGAGGAGGGCGAAAAGTGCCATATCGTGGAGGGCTTTAACGAGGAGCAGTGGGTTCGAAATTTTAGGATGAGCAAGCCAACCTTTGATATGTTGTCAACGTTTTTCCACATTCCTCTCCTACGACAACACAACGTTTTGTTGGGCCATTCGTCCCTTTGCAAATGCACGTTGGGGGTTTCTCTCGTCATTAAACCGCAGAGGTGGTTTGCCTCAGAAAATCCGATCTGCCTTTTTACAGTACATTCGCTTTGGCACATATCTGATTTATTTCCACAAATGAACGAGGCCTGAAATCGATCTCGAAATATCCGAATGCGTGCATTTTTTTTCCTGTTTACATGGTCATAGAACACATCCGATCTGTGTCACATAATCGAGTCACATTTCACTGACCGTGAAAACGA
The DNA here is from genome assembly GCF_965113295.1 of Leuciscus leuciscus. Taxonomy (NCBI): domain Eukaryota; kingdom Metazoa; phylum Chordata; class Actinopteri; order Cypriniformes; family Leuciscidae; genus Leuciscus; species Leuciscus leuciscus. The sequence goes on from NC_138730.1 coordinate 11,530,919, forward strand.
GGCCTATTTTTGCACAGCCAAATGCATTTAATTTGTTGAATCATTGAATAAAGTGAATCATTGAATGAATTGGAATTAATTGTACGAAGAAATGTCTGTTCTGTACTTTTTTTCAGATCTGGTCCTCCATACCTCATAACAATCACTGCTCACACCTTCATCCAAGCCATTCCCAAATGAAAGCTGTTGTAAAGATGGAGGTTATTAAAGGGGACAGTGGTGATATTAGAAATTCAGAAGCATGTGGAGTGAAAGATAAAGATACAGAGGAACAAAGAGGTTGGTGTCCATTCTTGATTCTTCATTAATGACGGCTGAAAAACCTAAATGAAACATATTTTATGACAGATGAACAGAATTGTAGATAGTAGTTAAAGATTCATAGTAGCAAAAAATAGCATAGGACAAATAGAAGTGTGATTTAAAAATCACATCTAGAAATATTATATTTCCATTTTAGACTCGATGAATGTGCAAGAGGAAAGTGAAGAATTGAATGAAATCGAGAAGAAACATCCGATTCAGAACCTTCATGATACCAGAACTGGAGAAAAAAAAGGACAAGGACACACAAAATCTCAAAGAGCAAAAGCCAAAAAGACTATTACCTGTCCTCAATGTGGAAAAGGTTTCTCATGTAATTCAGTCTTTATTGTTCATACAAGACGTCACACTGGTGAGAAGCCGTTCACGTGCCCTCAGTGTGGCAAGAGTTTCATAAATAAAGGAAACCTTAGTAGTCACATGCAAATTCACAATGAAGAGAAGCCATTTACATGTGATCAGTGTGAAAAGAGTTTCAAATGGTCATATAGTCTCAGAGTTCATAAGCTCACTCACTCTGGAGAAAAGCCATTTGATTGTGATCAGTGCGATAAGAAGTTTGTTAAGGAATCAGATTTAAAGGGCCATATGAAAGTTCACACAAAAGAGAAGCCTTACTTGTGTTCTATTTGTGGAAAGACGTTTTCATGGCTGGGCCGTTTTAAAGACCATCAGAAAATACATGCTGGTGTGAAAGAGTATTTGTGCTCTGATTGTGGTAAAGCTTTTACTACAGCCACTCAGCTGAAAGTGCACCAAAGGATCCACACTGGAGAAAGACCTTACAAGTGTTCATACTGTGAAAACAGTTTCAAGCAGTTAGGAGCCTTGCAAGCACATGAGAGAATTCACACTGGAGAGAAGCCGTATCAGTGCCATCAATGTGGCAAGAGATTCAATTGTTCCAAAACTACACAGATTCACAGTAAAAAGCATTGCCCAAAATTAAATGGAATGTCAGTACAATTATAAAGCTGTTTGTTTATTATTATTTAGGAGGGGTGTTTTTAAATAAATGTGGTAATTGGCTGTCTTCAGAAAAGTGTCAATGGTGTTTCTTTTCTTCATACCTCTGTATAATGCTGAATAAAGTTTATAATGAAGTACATTTATAAGTGCAGTTCTGCTTTGTGTACAGGGGTAACCTCTCTATTTCTGCGGTTCCATAAGCGTCACCTAGAGTTCAAGAGCGAGTTTTCATTCAGCCCATCTGCTGTTTTGTTCAGGGTAATTATATATAAAATACAAAATCCTTTATAATCATGCCTTTTCTTAAAATATGGTTTAAAGAAGTAAATGACATGTTTATGGTCATATGATGTTACCAAACACTAAAAATGCTGGGTTAAAAACCAGCACTGGGCTATATTGACCCAGCTGGGTTGTATTAAATGTTAAACCCAACACGCTGGTCTAATTTACTAGTTGTTATACTGCTCGGTTAAAATTAACTCCACAATGGGTTGGCACCGTTTAAAGCATTCAGTTCCCACTCATTGGTCCAGTTTTAAAATAACATTCTCCTCACTGCAGGCAGTTTCCAAATTTCCATTTCCATATCTAAAATGTTTCAGCCATTTTGGATTTTCATAACCTTCTTTTGTAAAAACTGATTGTTTGCTTACCATCTAATATATCATCTATTAAACCTAGACTGTGAATGGTCATACTGCTCATCAGTGTATAATCTTTTCCTTTATCAGATTATCTATTTTAAATTGTACAAGAAATTAGTCAAAATTGACCATAATAAAACATAAACTGTTGTAAGGGTGGTCATGAGTACTTTAAACTCATTACCTTCGGCGGCACATGATGATGTGGTAGCCGAGATATGCAGACTTCCGTTTGAGAAGCACCTCTTGTGATTTGCCCGCCACTAATGCAAAATTTAATAAACATGGCTTCAGTCATACTGTACTGATAATTAGTCCTAGATCAGTTCGAATGGGAACTTAGTGCTTATAAAAGCAGACACGGGACCTGCGTGAAGTTGGCCCCCCACCCAACGCAAAACACCGGCAAAATAGTCTCAATCGTTTGTGCACCGTTTGTGCTGCTTTGGTTTTTTAGATATTAAAATTATATGTATTGGTCATTCTGAGGTCACTCAGCTACCCCACATGCTATTTTGCCAACGTTTTGCATTGGTTGGGGGGTCAACTTCACGCAGGTAACACGAGCAGGGAAGAAATAAATTATTGTATCTACTGATTTGCATTTTGTGTTTGTTATTGTCTGTTGTGCTTAGTCACAGATGTGATTACTTGCCTTTTAATGCCATATGTTGGTTATCTACTGTATATCAGTTCACGTATGTGCATAGGGTTTCCCCTTAGGATTTTAAATGTGTACTGTTTCGTGTCTCCCTCGGATGGCTTCAAGCTTTGCCTTCAGTGTTGGAAAGATCGTCTGGACCAGCAGCTAGACCTCAACAACGGTTCTCTCAAAGGAAGGTGGCACTGCCAGCCCATCAACAGGCTACAAAGAAACTGTCATACAGCTTCCTTTAGTTAACGCTTGCCAACCCGTCACTCTGACTTCTCAGGACAATTCGGCTTGGCTATGTGAATCAGTTCACCAGGTGCCCGCCCAGGTACAGTGGCACTCTTTTTACTTCAGTACGAGGTGAGAGTGCTGCTGTCCTTTAGGCAGGGACTGCAGTACTTCTAGCAAAGGATGCGATAGTCTGTCCCTCCAGCCGAGGTGAAGAAGGGCTTCTACAGCCCTTACCTCATCGTACCCAAAAGGGGTGGGGGAATCAGGCACAGTTCAGTACTTGTAGATCCAGAATCGGTCTTTCACAGGCTCAAGAAGCTCACTCAGAGACACATGCTAATGTGTCTCAGATGCCAGGATTGGTACACGGCGAAAGACCTGAAACGCGCATACTTTTATTTCTCGATCCTTCCTTGACACAGGTCATTTTCTTCGTTTCACCATTGAAGGGTGGCAAACCAGTACAATGTCCTTCCCTACAGGTTCTCTGTCTCCTCGCATCTTTACCAGAGTCGCAGAGGCTGCCCCTTCCCCATTGAGGGAAGTAGACATTTGCCTCCTCAACTATCTCGACTGGCTAATGCTAGTCCACTCTCAAGAGCTGTTGTGTGCACACGGAGACATGCTCCTCGAGCATCTAGCCAGATTTGGACTTCAGGTCAACTGGGAGAAGAGCATGCTCTCCCCTGTGCAGAGCATCTCTTTTCTCAGTCTGAAGTTGGACTCTGTCACAATGACAGCACATCTTTTGCAAGACCATGCTCGTTTAGTGCTGAACTGCTTGAATTTGTTAAAGTACAAAACAGGTTCCTCTTAAGGATTTTCAGAGGCTCCTGGGGTATATGGCATTCTCGGCCACGGTAACACCACTTGGATTGATGCAGATCGCTTCCGAATTGGCTTTATACCAAGTCCCGAGATGTGCATGGCGCTGCGAAAACAAATCACGTGTCGTCACACATTCAGCCCTTGGACAGACCTTTCGTTTCTACGGGCAGGTGTTCCCATAGAACAAGTGTCCAGATGTGTTGTTTTTACAAGACATATCCAAGACAGGCTGAGGCGACGTATGCAATGGGCATGCAGCTTCAGGCTCCTGGACAGGCCATTGACTGCACGGGCACATCAACTGCCTAGAGTGTGTTGGCATTGCTGTTAGCCCCAAGGAGGTTTTGACCTTTGATCCAGGTCAAGCACGTGTTGGTCTGGACTGACAACACAGCGACAGTGTCATATATCAACCACCAGGGTAGTATAAGCTCTTGTCGCTCACATCAACTCACATCAACTCGCCTGCCATCTCCTCCTCTGGAGTCAAAAGAGACTAAAGCATCTGCAAGCCACTCACATTCCGGGCAACATTAGTCACGCAGTGGACTCAATCTCACGACAAGTTACACTCCGAGGAGAGTGGAGACTCCATCCCCACCAGGTCCTGCTGATTTGGATTTGATTTGGCCAGGCACAGGTAGACCTGTTCAAGAATCCTCCCAGTGGTATTCCCTGACTGAGGTCCCCCTCAGCCTGCGCAAGTATGCATTTCCCCCAGTGCATTTCATTGCACACAGGCTGTGCAAGGTCAGGGAGGATTTACAGATTATTATTATTATTATTATTATTATATTATTATATTTATTTTATTTAAAAACAACAACAAACAGCAACAATCACTGGGGCTTTACACATCTGTGGCCAGGATTTAAAATTTGGTCTTCTGGCTCTCTGTCCCTCCTCCTCCATCTCTTTACTGAGCCTGAGGCTTCGAACGCCTCCAAAAGTGGACCCTCAATGTTGATTTGGCATTGGTGATCAGATCTTCTACTGTGTTGGGGTGTAATGAAGATCTGATGTCTGACTTTATGCGTTTCTGGACAGAGAACCCTCTCTCCCACTGCGCAGAGGACAGGAAGGATCAACATGACCCTTACCAGATGAAAGATGCTCTCATGTGGTCCTGAGACCCCGGCCTGGCTATATGCCTAAGGTTCCCACTACCCATTTTAGGGATCAAGTGGTAACCTTGCAAGACCCAGCCCTATCTCTGTTGTGACCAGTGTGCACTTTGCATATTTACCTGAATCGCACACAGAGCTTTAGAAGATCAGATCAGCTCTTTGTCTGTTTTTGAGGTCAGCAGAATGGAAAGGCTGTTTCCAAGCAAATAATGGCCCACTGGATTGTGGATGCCATTCTCCTGGCCTACCAGGCTCAGGGTTTACCGTGCCCCTTGGGAATGAGGGCTCACTCCGCTAGGGGTGTCGCAGGCTCTTCTGCTTTAGTGAATGTTGCCTCTTTACATTTGTAGAGCTGCAGGCTGGGCTACACCCAACACCTTTGTGAGATTTAAAAATCTCCATATTGAACCAGTTTTGTCCAGTGTTCTAGGTACCAACAAATGAACCGACAACTGGTAGAGTGTAGTGCTTGCGTGTCAGTGCCTTTTCCCTCTCTGAGTTGATAATGTGTGCTTTTTAGGTCCAAGTAAAGTTTCCCATTATTGGTGAACCTTGGACCACCTTTCCTCCATAATTAAGCCAAGATGCCTTATTGGCTCCTCCTGAATGAGTGAAGCAAGCACGCTTTTATACAAATGTCTGGGGAATGGCCAGGCGTAAATTTCACTCGCCAATTGTATAGTGTCAGTATTTTGACACAACGTCTCTGTTCCCTCCATCAGAGAATGAGGGTTACAACAGTAATCAAGACATGTTCCATCTTTTTATGAATTAACTCTTTCCCTGCCATTGACAGCATTTTCCGTCATTTATGAGACAAGTCTTCCCCACCATTGATGGAATTTTCCCACTATCCGTGTTTTCACTGTACGGTAAAGGGCACTATTAGGCATCTTCTGAAAGAGCACATAATCTCCAGATCAAAAGACACGTGAATTAGAAACAGAAACAAGCGATAGCATATGTAAGCAGATGCATATGTAAAAAAAACACAATCATCAACAATACACAGCATATAAATCAAAACTGCCCAATGTTACTGTGGTGAGCAGGCCGAGGGCCGTGAGAGAGCGGCGCAAGGCCGGTGGCGTGATTACTGATGAGCGACACACCGGTCTCATATCTCTCACGGAGAAGTGGAAGCATAAAAGGAGGAGCGACGACAGTGGAGATCGAGAGAGGAACAGGCCTGGGGCCTGTTTCAGAAAGGAGGTTCAACCAACTCTGAGTTAAAACTTGAACTCTGAGTTGACTTACCCTGAGATGGGAAACTCTGAGTTTTCGGTTACAGAACAGCTGAAATGAGTTAGTTCAATCAACTCTGAGTTGACCTACTCTGAGTTAAGCGCGTGCACCACAACTATAAAAAGCCATTATCAATGGAGCGCAGATATTATGAGTCACCATGGCAACAGCGCCAGACAAAAAGAGGTCTGCACGTTTCTCACCTTTACATTTTAATTAGTTATACAGTGTTGGGTGTAATTAATTACCAAGTAATCTAAATACTGCAATTTAATTAAAGGGATTACTCTTAATTATTCTGTAATTTAAAGTAAAATCTGATGTAATTGCATTAGACTGTAGAACAATTCTGTATATTTAACATACATTTTTAAAAGGTATATTTTTTATGTAACCTTCTCCCTCTACACACTTTGGTCAATTCAAGAATAATTCATGCAATTGTATATTGTTTATTTGAAATCATTAAAAGTGCAGTTTCTTGTCTCTCGTTGTATTGTTTAAGTGGTTGAGGTTGATATGGGATTTAGTAATTAGTAATAAATTAGTTATTAGTTATTAGTAAAATAAATTAGTATAGAAAAAAAAAAAAATTTCCTTTCCCTTTGAAACATCACTTATCAGGCTTATGCTACTCTGAATAATACCTGAACTTCGTATTTTGAGCACTTCCTGCGTTGTTGTTGCTTTTGCCTCTTTATGATGACTCGCTGAATTTAGTCCTAATTTGTAAGTCGCTTTGGATAAGGGCGTCTGCTAAATGACTAAATGTAAATGTAATAAGTAGACATTCATCTAATTACACTGTTGAAGATGTCATTTGTAGTTAGTAATACAAGTAACTTACTCAACTGTTATAATATCAGAGGTGAAAGAACAGTAGGCTATGTTATTCAACCTAATTTTAATTTTCATGTAGGGGCAATCCTGCGGGCATTAAAAGAACATGGCAGCAGCTGAAAATTAAATATAAAAACATAATTCAATCAAGTAAGGCTTGAGCATATCATGGGTGTAGGCTACCTGACTTTACATTTGACATAAATAACTAAATAGCATCCAGTGTCAAGCAGTGCAGCAGCACTTTTGGCTGAGGGAATTCCTGGAGGGACTTCAGAGCCAGTCACTCCCGAAGATCAAAGGGCCTTCATAAAATGTAAGAGGTTTACGTGTCATTTTTTATAGGCTATTTTTGAAATTTCCATTTATTTTACTTTGGGTTGGTTTTTTTGTTGGTCCCAACATATTCTGATGGTAATATCTGTCTTTTGGAGCCTCCTGTCCCAACAGAACCCCAGGCAGTTGTAAGTAGCCTATCAATACACCAGAAATTATGATAAATAGTGTTATAAAGTTATACTCAACCAAATGCTCATCTTCACATGACAATGAGGATTCTGCTGCCACAGAGAGGTAATGTTAATATTATGTGTCTACACATCACACAATCTACACATTCAGATTTTTTTCACATATTTATGTGGAGTAGCCTATAGAATATAAGTTTATATCCAAGTATAAACGGGTATTCTTCTGTTGCACAGATGAACACATTTCAGTGATTTTCAGTAAATGCCAGTTTAATTCAGTAGAATTTGTTTAGAACTACATTATGTAACTCTAATCTACTACTGTATTTTCATTTGCCAGTTAAGGAGTTATATAGACTTCATCTTATAAAAAAATAAATAAATAAAAAAGCAGTAAAAATAGCAATATTTTATTTATTATTTTTATTAATAAAAATGTACTGAAAGAATGAATGAGGTGTTTAAACACCACTTCCTCTTTAAAAAAGGGGAGGAGACCGAAATAAACTCTGGGTTTACCGAAGAAAACCTGCTCCCGACCAGGTTAGGTTCACAGAGTAAGTTGCCATGGTAACTGACTCTGAGTATAAGTTACCTCTCTTTCAGAAACAGGCTTGACTTACTCTGCTTTCTCAGGTTTAACATACCTCCCATTCTGAAACAGAAAACTCAGAGTTTCCCTCATTTCAGGGTTAACATACTCAGAGTTTTCACTTAACCTCCTTTCTAAAACAGGCCCCTGGACTTATGTTTTGTTTTGTTTTATGTTTTGTTTTGTTTTATTATATGTGACAGCAGTCGTCCATGAGGGGCTGCTGTCTTTTTTGTATTTGTTTTATTTTTGGTATTAAAATGTGTGTTAACCTTAGCCGGTTCCCGCCTCCTTCCCACATCATCTAACCTCGTTACAGTTACCGAATGACATGTCGACCTAGGACGAGGTATAGGACTGTGCAAGCTTTGGACTCAATCTACTCCATCTAAGGCCGGGCGCTTTTCCCCCAAAAAATCATATCACGATCTTATAACACAAAATCATGATCCACAATCTGAATCACGATCTTCCCAATTTTGAGATGTACTATAGAGAATATCCAGACTGGAACAAGCCTATGGATTTATCTCTTTGTACCATTTAAAACACAATATTGAATTAAAGAATGAGTTGTCAAAATGGTCATTAAATGGAGTTTAACTTTATTTTAAATATTAGAGTTGAAATTAGTAATCAGTAGATAAACAATAGATAAACATTAAATAACACAAGATCTTAAAAGTACTCAGAATTTGCAGTAGTAAAATGTACAAAGGTATGCACTTTTCAAAGTCTTCAAGTGGCAATCAGCACCCAATAGATAATATTATATAAAAGAACAGATTTTTCCAGTGCTCAGAACTCAACGTGAAAAAAAAATGCAGTAGTAAAAGGTGTACAACACAAAAGTGTGCACTTTTTTAATTCTAAAAAACAAACAAAAAAACATCTGGTTTCAACTACAAAAAGTGGCAATCAGCACCCAATAGATAATATTATGGAAAATAAGACTTCAAGTACTTAGATGTACGTAAAAATAAATAAAATATTCAGACTGTTTCACAGTTACATTTTAACTGCACTGCTACTGAAATGAACAGAAATATAATAAAACTGGTAGAGTTTAACAAAGACTTAACAGGAATGATGAGATAGAATTAAGAGATTTTTTGCCAGGAAAATCAACTGATCCACTTTCAAAGTAGCCCTTTGGCATGTAACAATGTTGCCACCTGTGCTAAATAGTCTTTCTGGTGGTGCACTGGTTGCTGGGATGCAAAGGTACTTTTTTGCCAGGCATACAACCCGTAGAATGTTTGCCTGGTGCCTTTTCCACCATTCCAAAAGATCCAACTCGCTCTCAGCTTCAGTTATTGTGAGGTATGATGCCAGTTCTGCCTCAATTATCTCTCTTAAAGAGGTGCTAAAGTTGGGCCTGTGGCTGCAGAGGTACTGGATACTTTGAGAAGGCTACCAAGAGTTTTGGTCTTTTTTTTTTTTTTTTTTTTTGCTGGCCCCTCAGATTCTGTGCTTTGTGATGCAACAGACATTACTGGTTGTGATGTTGCCATCAGAAGGACTTCCAGCTCAGTAATAACTGGAGATTTTATTCACATAGTGCAGCTTAAACCTTGGGTCAAGAAGAGACATGCCATGTCCAGGAGGTCTTGTCTGGTCACTGTACTTTTCACTGAGGTACTGGGTGATGGTTTCCTTTATCGTCTTTGTTTAATTAGTTTCCTCAGCATCCACACTCTAGATATTCATTTTCAGAAGATGCAAAACAGGCTTTAAGTAAGAAACACTCACATAGTCCTCTCCTGGCAGTGCATCTGTGAAATCTTTGAGTGGGCTGAGGGCCTTCTTCAGGCACTCCAAAACATCCTGCCATGTTAGCGCAAGGTGTCTTGCTTTCTTATCAGCTTTACAAACCTTTGAAATGGCAGCTTTCTGTTCAAGGACTCTTTCAACTATATTGAGTCGGTACCCCCATCGTGTTGGAGACTCTGTTATTAGCTTCCTCTGAGGCAGGTTGTGCTCGAGTTGTGCCTTTATTAGATCTATCTGCTTTTTCCAACTGAAGCGCTTACAACTTTTTTGCATAGTGATATGGCACACTCGTATCCTTTCCACTTTTTTCTGTGAAAGGGGGAAACAAATGGACAATTAAAACCAAGTTCAGACCATCATATCATGAACAAAAGATAAACAGAACTGTTGTCTCTCTTGAGCAATTTAATAAATATTTTGTTATATGTAATGTTGGCTTAAGACCACTTGAGTTATTTGTAATAAAAAAATTTTTTTTTAAAAGTGATCTTGACTCGATCATATATTTATATTAAGTAGTATTTTTACATTTAGTTAAGGCTATATGCAGTCTGTGGCCAATGCATGGCAGGCAAGTCCAGTTATTGAGCTGCAAGGCCTTCACCATATTTGTACCAGTGTTTGTTGTCATGCAGGACATTTGTTCTTCACTTACTCCAAGATTCTAGTGCATCCTTCAGGTCATGAGCAATTAGCTCCCCAGTGTGGTCTTCAGGGCAGTGCACATGCACTCTTTGTTACTCGTCGTGGCAAAAAATTCTCCATGCTTTATTTGTGCAGTGACTATCTGTCGGTATTCATTATACATATGGGGAATGGCAGTATTAGAAACATATTTGCGACTTGGCAATTCATACCGTGTCTCTAAAGTTTGGATCAGTCTTTTAAATACCACGTTTTCCATGTAGTTGAATGGCACCATATCCTTAGCCAAGTAGAATGTGATCGCCTCCGTCTCCTCTTTCCATCGTTAGCTGCTTTTTGTCATATTTTTTCGCCTGCTCCAATGTGTCGGTCAACGATAGTTTATGTGTAATTTTGAATATTTAAGACAGTGGACAAAGTTAAGACTCTTGATGAATTCAAAACCAAGAAGGTTTATATCTTAAAGCTGAAGGGAGCAAGTGCCAAAGTGTAGAACATTTCTGTAAAAATAAATAGCCTAATTTTTTTTTTTAAATGTCTCACTTAATTATTCAATATTGATGTTGATATTCATAAATAAGCGACAACTCATGGTACCATCAAAGAGAGGCACACTCTCCAGAACATTTTCATTCATGGTTCATGATCTCCCTACCTTCTTCCGGAATGCAGAATCCCTGACAACATTCAAAAGACAGCTGAAAACTCATCTCTTCTCTTAGCACTTAACCTCATAAAAAAAATTCTATCCTTTCCTTTTCCTTTAATCCCTCCCTTGTCTAGCTTATGCTACTCTAAGCAACGTCTGAAACTTTGTATCTTGAGCACTTCTTGTGTTTTTTGCCTCTTCATGATGAATCGCTTGCTGTATTCCTATTTGTAAGTCACTTTGGATAAAGGCGTCTGCTAAATGTAAATATTATTGTTGTGCAATTCAGAGTAAAATGTAACGTAATGTTAGGGAGTGGGTTGTGGGGGGCCTGAGATCCTGACTTTGTTTGGGGCCCCCAAAATGGTAAACCCGCCCCTGACAGTGACAATGAAGAATCATCAAGAAAAAGAAAAAGCAGTGGGTAATTTTGGATCAGTCTTCAGAAGATCTGTCAACAAGTCCCGGGCCGAGGACCAAAACCGCTCAATTCGAGAACGGTCCCCAAACATATGCATGCACCTGGACTTTCGCTGCTACACAGGTGACAAAAAGGGTCTGACTTTCTTTTTACCTTATACAATAAACAAGGAGAGGCGTTTGCCTTATAAATGAACTTATAATGGACTCAGATTTTTTTGTGGTAGCAAAACAATTCCCCCAGACAGTGTCCCAGTCAATCACAGTGTTAAGTTCTCTCTCCCAGAAGTTTTGAAAACTATCGTACCACAAGTGATTTATAAATTATACTCACTATACCTCTAGAAGCCATAATAAAATCTATGCATTTATCATTGGGCGAGGAGGTATTTCAGTCGATCAGGGTATTCCATAGGCTTTCAGCGCCGATCTCCATCTTAAATACAAAAAGAAAAAAAGAAAAGAAAATCCTTGGAGAGAGAATTCATCTTTCAGAATCTGAAAGGACTATTATGTTTAAATGCTGAGTGGGGTCTTTTTTTTTCTTCTTTTTTTTGCGGCAGTTATTTAAACTGTCAAGCGCCCAAACTAAAACTTTCAATTATCTGCGTGGCCTTGCTGCAAACTGTTGTTGCCCAAAAACATGGTCAAAATGGTTAAGCATCTTTATCATATTACAGTTGTTTCAATGTGTTTTTGTGCATATTACAGAGCACAACAATTTAACGTGAGATGCTTAACTGTGATCTTACATACAACACTGTGATAAAACAAATAAACCGCTGCTTCTGTCTTCTTTAGCAGCACTGCATTACTTACATTACACTGCATTACAGTGTTTCTGTTGTACAGTATAGTACAAACATTGCTCTAATTTACATTAACAAACCTTTTTAGAATATTCTCACTTGCTGAACAAATGAGAAAATACAAAAAGTAAAAACAAATATTGCATCACAATAAGTGTAATTGTGATTGTCAAAACATTTGGTAACTAAATAGAATTTTATGAAGTTTAGTGACAACATGTTACAATGTTTACATTGTACAATGACTGGTAGGATACCGTTTTTATTATTGCTTGACAAAAATTTCAAGATTTCAATTCCATTCTTGTGATTTGATTCCGATTTTGATTCAATATAATAAATATGTAATATAGTGCTCAGCAAAATCTCCTCTCTAGCTATTTTTTTCTATTCAATTAACATGCTATGGTCATTATGGCTTTCCTGAGGTAAATGTAACGTTATGTGACATAATTGTTCTCCTGCTATTATATATTGACCTCTTTCCGTGGTTGAAAAACACTAATTGGTCGATATTATGTATACTTTCGGTAAGTTGTACTGCATCTTTAAATAAAAAAGTAACAGATGATCGGTTCACGTGCACTTGAACTGAGGAGGCGCTCAGCGATCTGTCACGTCACATTTACAAGCGCCAAACGTATTTTTGTCTGAATTTCTTAATAAAATTGACGGAATCTAAGAGCTGATAATTAGTTTAATATTAAAAGTACCTCTTTGCTCCGCAATTTTTCTGTGCGTGAGAAAATGGATGTGTGGCGTGAGAGCGTGTGAAAAGTGTCAATTGCGTGAGTCTCACGCTCAATGCGTGAGAGTTGGCAGCCCAGGCATTCCAACAGCACCTCAGTTTCCTCAATGACGGTGACGTCAGCCATGTTGGCATCTTCCTCTCCTGCCGTGCTGCCCAATACAATGATCTTCATTACATGATTGGTGAAGCTATCTTTAATCATGTCTCTGCTGAGTGATTGTTGTCCAGTGAAGTGGTTACAATAATGTACAGTAAGTTGCATGTTCTCTTTAATTTTATGCGATAAGTGCCCCACAGAGATTTGGTCTCACCATCTGTGTCTGCAAGACACTTAAAAAACTACCTCCAAAGCGGGGATGCCTTTAAAATGCTTTCATAAATTGATTTTCATTTAACTTCTATTGACCTAGTTTGGCCTACTTATTGGCCTAGGTTTTTCAGGTAGCTTTGCATTTACATTTTTTAAGTATTTTGCAGACATTGCCACAGTTTTTCCTGATTTAGGCTGCATTGTATCTTTGTATCTCTTTCTTCATGTTATAGTAGACAGACTCAATGATGTTCAAGACCAGATCTTCTGTGGAGCACCAACTGTTGTCAGACTCCCTGTGCCTACAAAAATCTCACTGGATTATTACAAATAATGGCAAAATGAATGTTTAGGAATGTAAATCGATATTTCATAAACTAAAAAAAAACAAAAAAAAACAATGGTGCTACAGCACTAAAAGTAGTCCTTGGCTCGTAATCATCGGGGAACCACTTTTGGTGCTATATAGCACCATATCTTTAAAGGAGCTCTACAGCACCTTTGTCAAATGGTGCTGTGTAGAACCCATAAGAGGTGCCATTTCGCATTTTATTTCTTCAACAAAAATGGCTTAACAGGTTCCTTGTATGGCAGTGGTGCTATATAGCACCTAAACCACCCCAAAGAACTGGTGGAGAACCACTGAAGAACTAAGATTTGGTGCTATACAGCACTTAAAGTGGTTCTCCTATGATTACGAGCCAAATAACCACTTTTAGTACTATATAGCACCATTTATTTTAGAGTGTACTGACAAACTACAGCACAAGATATAATAAGTAAAAAAACATTTTTGGGGATGAAAATACTAATGTGCTTTAGACTTTTGCAGTGCTGTACCAATATGAAGTCAAAACAAATTTGAATTTATCTATTAATTTACCAGGTAGGCTCCAATGAGCTCCTCAGATGATTCTCCCAGGAAGGAAAGCAGGCAGCGAATCACAGCATCTACTCCCTTGAAAGAGTGGACACTTTCAAATTCCTCCCTCAGGCCTCTTGCGTTCACACCATCTGCTTGCCGCATAGACCTCAGTGTTCTCAGTGCAACACCCACCTCAGCACTGGCACTGACAGCTGTGGCATCTCTCCTCTGCAGAAACAGGGACAAGGCTTGCAGGGTATCCAGTGCATCTTTTACCAACGCCATCTCCACCAAAAAAAGCCACTGTGTCATTTTACCATGAATGCCCCGACATTTGGCTCTTTCCACGGAAGATCTGGATTTGTCTTCCATCAACACTCCAAAGAGTTTGACCAAGGCTGAATAGCTTTGCCAAAGAGCCGTCACAGACGTGCAGGATGAGGACAGCCAGCAAACATCAAATACTCTTCCTATCCTGCGAGCGTGCATGCCCAGATCAGAAGCTGCAGACTCAAACTCTCTCATATGTTTTGGGATTTGAGAGAAAAATGAATACAGAGTCAATGAACATCTGAAAATGGCTCGCCTCTGTAATGTGTTTCACAGCATTATGAATTCACAGCATTCTTGAAATTCTCAAGAACTTGTGGTTCATACAGTGAATGACAGTCAGGTTAGGGTTGATCTTCTAAAGTAGGAGTGTGGCTGCTCCCCTATCAGTATACATGTAAGGGTTAATGCCCTTCGAGGTGTCCATTATCAGGTATTAATGGACGACGGCGAGGCGTGAACCGTCCGACGCGCAGCGGAGGACGGTTGCCTCCGCCGAAGTCCATTAATACCTGACAATGGACACCTCGAAGGGCATTAACCCGCTTATACCATGGTCACTTACGAAAGAAAGAAATATTTAATCAATTAATAATACTTTAATGTGTTTTAGAGTAAAAATCGTGAGGGTTTTTATTTATTAAGTCGAGCGCACTATTTAATATCTCCCGTATACAGGCGTTGCCAAGCAACAGCGACCCGACCGCAGCAGTTGATCAGTGAGTTTGAGCCAGCGCAATCATTTAGAACTGTCATCAGGCAAATTGACGGGACGCCTTTCCTAGGTGTACATTATCACTTTTTAATGGACACCCTGCAGCCAATCAGAATCGAGTATTCACCCAGACCATGGTATAAAACAGTATATTTCGGCCATTCTAAGTGGTGTGACTGGGACACTAACTCTGCTTGTCATCATAGAAACAGATAATCAGATTGTGATGTTTATTCCCGCTTCAGTAATATGCATGCTGAATATGCTGCCTTCCTTTTCGACACACAGCTTCACTGCCCAGCGGACCTGCAACCATCTCACAAGTGTTGATAGGCTATTACTCGTGAGGTGTAACCAATCAGATAGCGCTGTGGGCGGGACATTGAGCAAGTCTGCAGAGTGGTGATTACAGAGAGGCTGCGGCAGTTATATCAGAGCCAGCCAAAGTAGCGCATTTAAAAATAAAATTGACTTTAATCAAACCACGGATCCGTGATAAGTTTTGTGATCCGTCTCGCTACTAGTGTAGTAGCACTGATCACTTTGAGGGGGGGATAAATTTATCCCCACCGGGGATAAAAAGAATTAAGCAGAGGCAGGGATACATTGACCAGAAAGGGGGAAATCCCATGCACCCCCCCCCCCCCGGCAAATCGCACCCTGGTTATAAGTACTTACATACTACCATCAAGCCAGCAAAAGAAGAACTAAGGTTTACCTCAGATTCACAAAAAAAGAGCTGGCCATCTCTCCGTGAAATCTCCATGAAAGACAGCAGGACAGTGATTCATGTTTTCTAATCTTCGATAGGAGAAAATCTTCTCCATTATCTCACCAATGACCTTTTTGTTCTTTTTCTTCTGAATTTCTTTAAGAAGATCAACTCTTTCCTTCTCTATAGTTTTACTTCAGCCTTCCTGGGTCTTGTCATGCCTTTGGGGCAAGACTTTTCAATTCTCTTCTTACTTTTCAAAGAGTTGACCCCCAGCTCTGGACAGGAAAGCTGACTGTCTCTTAATTTTGCTTGATAATTGCCCATCTTATATTTAATCCTCTGTTGCCACCCATACTGTCCATTAAAGGATCCTGGCTCTTTGTGGCATGGGTACTTTTCAATCAACATCTCAGCTACGTTCATAACCTGGACACCTGTTGGGTACGCAGTGTACAAAATAATGTATTCTGCTAGTGTCTCAAGGACACTTCTCGTTACTCTTGGATTGCTCAAGAGGGTGCCATCCTTTTGGTAGGCTTTGTTTCCTTCTGAAAGCAAGAGCTCTGTATCGAATGAGAATGTTGTCATTTTAAACTTTGCTAGCCATCCTTGAGAACGGCATGATGTGGAACTCTCAGACGAAGATAGCAGAACAGTGTCTTGAAAACTGCTGTATCTGGAGTCTAAAGAAAGGAATGATGTCTCACTTTCAGAAGGACATAGCATAACGGTGTCATGAGAACTACATGACACGGCGTCAGACTAATTTCGTAGGATTGGTTCTTCCACAGCACTCAGATTCAGGGTGACAGGCTCAGTTTGTACCACTTTTAAAGTACATCATCTATTGAGCTCAAGGTGAAAAACTGGCCCTCAAAATCTATGTCTTCATTCATTAAAGTAAAGCAGTCTGGAATATTAAATGTTTCTTTGATTACACGTTTAAGGTCCTGAAGAGTACTGGGGATGACCAGTAAAACAAATTTGCGAATGACATTCTCTTCAAAAACAAATTGCAGCTTTGCTGAGGTACACATCTGCAACAGAAAAAAACAGCAATTAAAACAATTAATCCTAATTAAATATTTGTACACTACAGCATTAACTCAAGTAACAGAATGTTGGCTGTGTGTTCCAACTCATAGCTCCTAAGGTCCTCATTGTACCATGTGCTTATTAGTCTCACAACAAAGACCAGTTCATTACAAACCAAGATAGACTGTAACACCTCACAAAAGTCTGGCAAGTCTGCAGTGAAATAGCAACATTCCAGGTTTAGTTACATAGTATAGTACATGTACCATTGTGACACGTGGATACCTATGTTGGACCAAATCTTTTATGTCATCCTTTAGGATGTCCACAGAGGCTTGTGAAGTTGTTGTGACCGAAAGTGATGACTTGATCACATTTGATTCATGGAGATGCAATGCAATCATGAGCTGGTGGTTTTTTTTTTTTGCAAAGGACAGCAGTATGTTCCTGAAACAGCCTGTTTGTCTGACAGGTTTTTTGAAAAAGCCATGTTTAGCTTCAAATCTTATGGTCCACAAGGCTACCAGAGGACCAAATTCCTGAATGAGTTCAGGGTAGTGCTCGAGAAAGTGTTTGGGAAGAAGCATTTTTTTAGGAAAAACTACCAAAAATCTGTGTCGGTGCTCAGAAATCAAAGAGTCAAGGTAGCAAGTTCTCTGCTCTGTATGAACTGGGGCCATCACAAGTTCCACAATGTCTTTTAAGGTCATTAACATCTGCCACACACTTCATCATTCTCAGGTACTTTCAAGCCTATCATGAGAGTCAACAGACACCAATGTGCATTACCTCCTACAGATCTTTTTGTGGCAAAATGATCAGGAATAAAATGTGGACGATTTGCTTGTTCACTCCACTTATAAGGGAACAGTCAAATGCAATTATTGAGCTCCTCAAGAGAAAAATATTTCTTCTTGATCAAGGCTTGAAATGACAATGCAGTTCCACTGGAACAAGATCTTCAAGAAGGTCATGTAATACATCTGGTGTGTAACCAGATGTTACATGAAAATTATTAAGTTTTTCAGACAATGCACACTGTTTTTGAACACTGTTTTTTTTACACCATAGTGAGGAGTGGGAGTAAGACTTGACAAAACTGTCTCAACATCCAGAGTGTGCTGCTCTTTATCGCTCCTCTGAAAAAGTCCAGATCTTACTTCTGTGGTCTGAAACTGGGACCTGTCTGGAAGACAAAATCGGCAGACGAGATCCCGTGAAGTTTTCAATGAATCCTCTCACAGAATGGGCTCCCAAATTATCAGTCACCAGGCTCACCACACTGCCTTTCTTGACTTTTCCTAAACTTGGAATAAAAATACCATCTTTTTCCAAGCTTTGAAGGTCGGTCAACAGTGGCTCTAGAACTTTCTGAAATCCAAATTGCTTTGTGTCATCTACTTTACAAAGAATGGATAAATAAATAGATGCCAATGCATGTGTACAGTATGTCTGTATCTGTATGTCTGTATCAGTCTGTCTGTGTCTGTACAGTATGTCTGTATGTCTGTATCAGTCTGTCTGTGTCTGTACAGTATGTCTGTATCTGTATGTCTGTATCTGTACAGTATGTCTGTATCAATCTGTCTGTATCAGTATGTCTGGTAATTTAATTTAATTGAATTATTAAATTGTATTTTTTTTTTTTTCACTTGGTGTCTGTCTGTCTGGTAATTGAATTTAATTATTAAATTGTATTCTTGGTAATGTCTCCAAAATTAATAAAATATTTGAAATGATTGTAAATATTTTGTATTCAAGTCATTTTTTTTAATCTGTGTTCAAGTTTACACATTAACCCCAGGCAGATTTAATTAACTTTTAAGAATTATTAGACTTATATTGACTTAGACTAATAGTTTGCCTTTGAATGTCTATTTGGAAGTTTGTGTGTTATACCAGGCATTGAACAATTAAATGTGTACGTGTTATACCAGGCATGCACGGGTAAAACTGTTGTGGTGAAACTGCATACCGGTTTGGGGGATGGGACGCAGATCCCAGAGAAGTTTGAAAGTTTTTATGGTACATGTACCAACAATTGTGTCTGATTTGGTCTCATTCGCTACAACGTAGAATGACTTTACGGTAGTAGTCTGTAAACCAGAAAAACTGTATATTTCTGTATTTCTATAGTTTATAGTAAAGAGCTGGCAGCAAAGACACCCAATAATATCTGTCTGCAGAGCCGCAGAGCCACAGTTTTACCCCAGCAGTTTCACCACAGCAGTTTCACCACATGCGCACATTTCGCATGCGCAGTGTCACCACAACAGTTTTACCCGCGCATGCGCAGTGTCACCACAACAGTTTTACCCGCGCATGCGCAGTGTCACCACAACAGTTTTACCCGCGCATGCGCAGTTTCACCAAAACAGTTTTACCTGCGCATGCGCAGTCACCACAACAGTTTTACCCGCGCATGCGCAGTGTCACCACAACAGTTTTACCCGCGCATGCGCAGTTTCACCACAACAGTTTTACCCGCGCATGCGCAGTGTCACCACAACAGTTTTACCCGCGCATGCGCAGTGTCACCACAACAGTTTTACCCACGCATGCGCAGTGTCACCACAACAGTTTTACCAGCGCATGCGCAGTGTCACCACAACAGTTTTAACCGCGCATGCGCAGTGTCACCACAACAGTTTTACCCGCGCATGCGCAGTGTCACCACAACAGTTTTACCCGCGCATGCGCAGTGTCACCACAACAGTTTTACCCGCGCATGCGCAGTGTCACCACAACAGTTTTACCAGCGCATGCGCAGTGTCACCACAACAGTTTTACCCGCGCATGCGCAGTGTCACAACAACAGTTTTACCAGCGCATGCGCAGTGTCACAACAACAGTTTTACCCGCGCATGTGCAGTTTCACAACAACAGTTTTACCCGTGCATGCGCAGTTTCACCACAACAGTTTTACCCGCGCATGTGCAGTTTCACCACAACAGTTTTACCCGTGCATGCGCAGTTTCACCACAACAGTTTTACCCGCGCATGTGCAGTTTCACCACAACAGTTTTACCCGTGCATGTGCAGTTTCACCACAACAGTTTTACCCGCGCATGTGCAGTTTCACCACAACAGTTTTACCCGCGCATGTGCAGTTTCACCACAACAGTTTTACCCGCGCATGTGCAGTTTCACCACAACAGTTTTACCCGCGCATGTGCAGTTTCACCACAACAGTTTTACCCGCGCATGTGCAGTTTCACCACAACAGTTTTACCCGCGCATGTGCAGTTTCACCACAACAGTTTTACCCGCGCATGTGCAGTTTCACCACAACAGTTTTACCCGCGCATGTGCAGTTTCACCACAACAGTTTTACCCGTGCATGCGCAGTTTCACCACAACAGTTTTACCCGCGCATGTGCAGTTTCACCACAACAGTTTTACCCGTGCATGTGCAGTTTCACCACAACAGTTTTACCCGCGCATGTGCAGTTTCACCACAACAGTTTTACCCGCGCATGTGCAGTTTCACCACAACAGTTTTACCCGCGCATGTGCAGTTTCACCACAACAGTTTTACCCGCGCATGCGCAGTTTCACCACAACAGTTTTACCCGTGCATGCGCAGTTTCACCACAACAGTTTTACCCGTGCATGCCTGGTATAACACGTACACACTTAATTGTTCAATGCCTGGTATAACACACAAACTTCCAAATAGACATTCAAAGGCAAACTATTAGTCTAAGTCAATATAAGTCTAATAATTCTTAAAAGTTCATAAAATCTGCCTGGGGTTAATGTGTAAACTTGAACACAGATTAAAAAAATTACTTGAATACAAAATATTTACAATCATTTCAAATATTTTATTAATTTTGGAGACATTACCAAGAATACAATTTAATAATTAAATTCAATTACCAGACAGACAGACAGACACCAAGTGGGGAAAAAAAAATACAATTTAATAATTCAATTAAATTAAATTACCAGACATACTGATACAGACAGACTGATACAGACATACTGATACAGACAGACTGATACAGACATACTGTACAGATACAGACATACAGATACAGACATACTGTACAGACACAGACAGACTGATACAGACATACAGACATACTGTACAGACACATACAGACTGATACAGACATACAGATACAGACATACAGATACAGATACAGACATACTGTACAGACACAGACAGACTGATACAGACATACAGACATACTGTACAGACACATACAGACTGATACAGACATACAGATACAGACATACAGATACAGATACAGACATACTGTACAGACACAGACAGACTGATACAGACATACAGATACAGACATACTGTACAGATACAGACATACAGATACAGACATACTGTACAGACACAGACAGACTGATACAGATACAGATACAGACATACTGTACAGACACAGACAGACTGATACAGACATACAGATACAGACATACTGATACAGACATACTGTACAGACACAGACAGACTGATACAGATACAGACATACTGTACAGATACAGACAGACTGATACAGACATACTGTACAGACACAGACATACAGATATAGACATACTGTACAGATACAGACAGACTGATACAGACATACTGTACAGATACAGACAGATACAGACATACTGTACAGACACAGACAGAATGATACAGACATACTGTACAGATACAGACATACAGATACAGACATACTGATACAGACATACTGTACAGATACAGACATACAGATACAGACATACTGATACAGACATACTGATACAGACATACTGTACAGATACAGACATACAGATACAGACATACAGATACAGACAGACTGATACAGACATACTGTACAGATACAGACATACAGATACAGACATACTGTACAGACACAGACAGACTGATACAGATACAGACATACTGTACAGATACAGACATACAGATACAGACATACTGATACAGACATACTGTACAGATACAGACATACAGATACAGACATACTGATACAGACATACTGATACAGACATACTGTACAGATACAGACATACAGATACAGACATACAGATACAGACAGACTGATACAGACATACTGTACAGATACAGACATACAGATACAGACATACTGTACAGACACAGACAGACTGATACAGATACAGACATACTGTACAGACACAGACAGACTGATACAGATACAGACATACTGTACAGATACAGACAGACTGATACAGACATACTGTACAGATACAGACATACTGATACAGACATACTGTACAGACACAGACAGACTGATACAGATACAGACATACTGTACAGATACAGACAGACTGATACAGACATACAGATACAGACATACTG
This sequence comes from Leuciscus leuciscus, assembly GCF_965113295.1. Classification (NCBI taxonomy): domain Eukaryota; kingdom Metazoa; phylum Chordata; class Actinopteri; order Cypriniformes; family Leuciscidae; genus Leuciscus; species Leuciscus leuciscus. Next base: position 11,553,187 of record NC_138730.1, read on the forward strand.
ATACAGACATACTGTACAGATACAGACATACAGATACAGACATACAGATACAGACAGACTGATACAGACATACTGTACAGATACAGACATACAGATACAGACATACTGATACAGACATACTGTACAGACACAGACAGACTGATACAGATACAGACATACTGTACAGATACAGACAGACTGATACAGACATACTGTACAGATACAGACAGACTGATACAGACATACTGTACAGATACAGACATACAGATATAGACATACTGTACAGATACAGACAGACTGATACAGACATACTGTACAGATACAGACAGATACAGACATACTGTACAGACACAGACAGAATGATACAGACATACTGTACAGATACAGACATACAGATACAGACATACTGTACAGACACAGACATACAGATACAGACATACTGTACAGACACAGACATACAGATACAGACATACTGTACAGATACAGACATACAGATACAGACATACTGTACAGACACAGACAGACTGATACAGACATACTGTACAGATACAGACATACAGATACAGACATACTGTACAGATACAGACAGATACAGACAGACTGATACAGATACAGACATACTGTACAGATACAGACATACAGATACAGACATACTGATACAGACATACTGTACAGATACAGACATACAGATACAGACATACAGATACAGACAGACTGATACAGACATACTGTACAGATACAGACATACAGATACAGACATACTGTACAGACACAGACAGACTGATACAGATACAGACATACTGTACAGACACAGACAGACTGATACAGATACAGACATACTGTACAGATACAGACAGACTGATACAGACATACTGTACAGATACAGACATACTGATACAGACATACTGTACAGACACAGACAGACTGATACAGATACAGACATACTGTACAGATACAGACAGACTGATACAGACATACTGTACAGATACAGACATACAGATACAGACATACTGATACAGACATACTGTACAGATACAGACATACAGATACAGACATACAGATACAGACAGACTGATACAGACATACTGTACAGATACAGACATACAGATACAGACATACTGATACAGACATACTGTACAGACACAGACAGACTGATACAGATACAGACATACTGTACAGATACAGACAGACTGATACAGACATACTGTACAGATACAGACAGACTGATACAGACATACTGTACAGATACAGACATACAGATATAGACATACTGTACAGATACAGACAGACTGATACAGACATACTGTACAGATACAGACAGATACAGACATACTGTACAGACACAGACAGAATGATACAGACATACTGTACAGATACAGACATACAGATACAGACATACTGTACAGACACAGACATACAGATACAGACATACTGTACAGACACAGACATACAGATACAGACATACTGTACAGATACAGACATACAGATACAGACATACTGTACAGATACAGACAGATACAGACATACTGTACAGACACAGACAGAATGATACAGACATACTGTACAGATACAGACATACAGATACAGACATACTGTACAGACACAGACAGACTGATACAGACATACTGATACAGACATACTGTACAGATACAGACAGACTGATACAGACATACAGATACAGACATACTGTACAGATAGACATACTGTACAGATACAGACAGACTGATACAGATACAGACAGACTGATACAGACATACAGATACAGACAGACTGATACAGATACAGACAGACTGATACAGACATACAGATACAGACAGACTGATACAGACACAGACAGACACAGACAGACACCAAGTCTGTCACCAATAGGAGAAAAAAAAAATTAAATGTCAGGGTTGTAAAATGATGACACTCTAACATTTTTGTTGTCCCTAACCTCTGACATGAAAAAGAACATGTCCTCTCTGTTTTTAAATGTAAAATAGAATGGGGCCCTTATTTCATCATCCTCATCCCAAGTTGTGTCACGATGTGTACGCAGTCGAGCAAGGGCATTCAGTGCATCTTCCTCCTCCATGCAGTCAATACGTGGTGGCAAGTACTTGCTCTTCATCAGCTGGTGATTTTCCTTCAACCATTCAACACCTTTCCTGATGCTGCTCATCATATTGGCATTCTTTATGAAAAATATTTGAAAATTAACAGCAATCAACAATTTTACAGTTTCAGCTAAATAAAACTTGAAGTGTAAATATATACACTGCAGAACTCTACAGCATACCTCAAGATTCTGTGGAGGCGTGACCCCCTCCAGTGCTCCTACGTCATGCTCAATTTCTCTGTGTCCCCTGAAAGTCCTAGTATAGAATATTGTCGACTGAAAATCGGATAAATAAATAAAAAAAACCCTTTGACAACAAAAGCTTACTTCACTGTCAGTGAGGCAAGATCCAACCGCCATGGCCTCCTCAGCCCAGTGTGCAAGCCACCTTCCATGTCTGACAAAATACAAAAAGACAACAATGAGAACATAAAGTTGTGCAGAATACAGCAGGTGGTTGTCTAGTCATCAATATTCTGTGCTTCCAAATGGAACACAGTATGGTTGTGAATTCAAACCCAAGTTGCTTCAGGAGGGACTGTCCCTGAAGTTAGTTTACTAAAAGTCACTCTGGATAACAGTGTCTACTAAATGACAAATAATAATAATTTGGTTTTAAAAAAAGCATACTCGGAAACCCTACCCTCCAAGAGCAAAATTATCCATGAGGGGAAGGCACCACCACCGCCTGATGACTGGAATGTCATGCTGAGAAAAAAACAATACTTCAATGAATACTATGAATAACATTAACAACAATAATATTAATATAATGTGGATAAATAAGACTTACAGTAGTGAAATCAATGGGTTCATTTAATACGATGTGTAGGGCATACTGAAACATATTCATTTTGCAGTGTTATTTTTGATATAACAGACTGAATACAGACTGATAAAAGTCTGGTAACTTACCATAATCATGAAGACCCCACAGGATGTCATATCGAGTTGATGGGGGATTTGCTGAAATGGCAAATTGCATTTTGAAAAGCAAAGAAATCAAACAGGACGTTAAAGTGTTACGAAAATACAACAACAAAATACCCTTACCTTGTTTTTCATTATGATCCAACGGCCTGGTGCTATTGTCATAGCAAGTTTGCTGCAACATGAATATATGTTTTTAAAAAATAATTATTTGTCCTACAGCACTGCTGAACTGATTGCAGTGAAGACAATTTAGTAACTTATTCTTGAGACCAACTGAACACATGCAAAGAACACTGAACAGCAAGCGAAAAGTATGCAGTACTGTGCAAGTTTTGGGCACTTTAGTTGTTCCCAGAGCCATAGAGAGAAAGAGTTGCGACACTCTTTGATGTCGCCGCTATGGCTGTCACGTGGTTCATGTAAGCCTCAATAGTTCCAAAACATACGCTGGCTGTCATGTTCGTCTATGGGACAGACAGCAGCGATTGCATTATTGAACGGTAAATATAAAATAAAACACACACCCAAGTACTTTTTCAGCTGTTATTGCATTATTGCATTTTGTTAATGTCAGTTTTGCATTTGGAGATAAGTTTTAGGCTATATTTTTGGAGGGAAAAGCTTAGTGTTCATGTTTGCATGGGTAGTAGCACTGGCTTTAGCGGCTCTAATTTAACTTTTCCATATCATTCATCTGATGGACGTCTCATGATATTTATTTTAGCACAACTGGGATGTATTAGGCTATTGATTCCCGTGATTTTGCTTATAAATTCCGATTCAGCCATTAGCCTACCTTCGTGATCACGCAAAGAGGTCTGCCGTGGCGGCCCGTTCAGAATTCACTTAGAAGCTAGCTCACTTCTTCTGATGAAAGTGGCCACCCCCAGGACCACAACGTGAAACATAATCATGTTAAGACTAAGAATATTATTTTAAGATTAAGGCCATACACATTATCAAAACTATAACAGATTAAAAACGAATTTACGCTTTTATGTTTGGGTATATAGGTAAGTGCAGAGTGAAGATTTTCTCTATGGCTCTGGGTTAGTGTACAGAGTAGGCTAATGGCGCTTTTCCACTGCATGGTACGGTACGGCTCAGTTCGGTACGGCACGCTTTGGCGCTTTTCCACTGCATGGTACGGTACGGCTCGGTTCGGTACGGCTCACTTATGGCGCATTTCCACTGCATGGTACGGTACGGTACGGGTCGCTTCGGCTCGCTTTAAATGGTACCACCTCTGTTGAGGTTCCAAGCGTACCGTACCGATACTAAAATGTGACGTGAAAACACTGCAGATCACTGATTGGTCAGACAGAATAATCACTACCAGCGTCATTGTATTTACACGAGACACTAAACCCGCTAGATTTAAATAGCCAGTAGACAACAGCCAACGCTGTAGCGCCTGTTTTAAAAGTATTTGCTTAAAAAAAAAAAGAGTATAAACTTAAAAAAAGAAATGGCTGAATCGTGGTCAGTGGACGAGGTGCAGACGTTCTGCAACGTGCAGACTTTGGTTGCCGAGGAGCGGATGGGGAAACACGGAATGCAAAATTCGCATTTAATATGATGATGTCATGGCAGTAGAGACGGCAACTATATCAGTCCCACCCACTTTGAAGCGGTACTAACTGCAGTGGAAAAGCAACCGAGCTAAAGCGAACCGAACTGTGCCGAGCCGAGTCGTACCACGCAGTGGAAAAGCGAAGCGAGCCGAACCGTTCGGCGCCGAGTCGAACCGTACCGAGCCGAACCGAGCCGTACCATGCAGTGGAAAAGCGCCATAAGAGTAAGGGTAGCAAGTAACTTAAGCAATTAACTAACAAAACACTTGTAACTTCTGTTACAGCTATTGAGACATCAATTAAGCATGGCTGATACAAATGAAGGTTTTCAAATGAAATATTTTTTATTAAACAATGACAGACAACAAAAATGTGTGCTTGTGTGCTTGTGTGAGTGTGTGTGTGTGAACAAGAAAAATAAAAACCAGGGGCAGGTGATCCATGAAACAGACAGGACTGGTGATGGCCATGGTCCAGCATTGTTCGCACAAGCCGCTACACTCAAGACAACAAAACATAATGAAAAGTTAGTATATCCCAAAAATTGTATTAAATAAAAGTTGCTATAAAGGTGGTAGCGATTCATTACCGAACTCTTACTGTCACAGCTGACGAAGTCGGGCTAGCTAACAAGCTAGCAGGCAGTGCTTGAAAATTGGTTGAAACAACCAACAGAAAATATAAATAATTACGCTGTGCATGTACAAAAGAAGACCAGTATAAACATCGCAAAGGGCCTCTGATACAATATAGACAGCTGACAATTCAAAAGAGGTCGATATTTCAGCATCTTACCCCTGGAACAACTCGACGCGCAGCAATGTAAGTGAATGGTGTCCAACGCCAAAAAATGACAGTGTTTGGAACTAATCCGATGTTCAAATCCCGGAAGTAGGCGGTTAAAAGCGCCGCAATTTTTTACAACGGAGGTCTATGGGAGTGTCGCAACTCTTTCTCTCTATGGCTCTGGTTGTTCCACAAACATTTGTTTTAGACAGTTAATTTTTTTTTTTTTTTTTTACAAGTGCCTAAAACTTTTGTGTACTTACCATACTGTAGAGAACACCAACCAATAAGCCAAACAAGCAAAACAAGAACTTTTGAACAGTGGAACGGGGAATGTTGAACGGCTGAACTCGAGCCAAATTTATAATGGGTAGGCCTATGTAAAACCTGAACAACGCCACAAATGAGCCATCGCCATAGCCATGGAGATTTTTGGAGCAAAGAAAGTGCATCACTCTGTCTTTTGGCTTCAAGACCTGAGAAAATACATAGTCTACAGACGTGTAATATTCCATCTCATGACATTTCCTTAGCCTCAAAAATAAAATGTTTCCCTCATAATTTGTTTAATAATTCCACGGTAAGTTAGTTGTACAGTGCAGTCCAATAGTGCACATAGTATTGCAATATTCATGTAATATTACAAATCAAAATAAACCTACACACAACACCCAGTGTCCTGTTTTCCACACGGGAAGGAGAATCATGTCCTTCGATGCTACATCACCCTAATGAGATAATATCTAAAACAATAGCTGAATTTTGGTATTTGTTTAGGTTTGTAAATGGGTCACAACAAAACAATTTTTGAAATGTGTTATAATCAACATAGTGATTATGACAAGCATGGTGGGCTAAAGCCATGTGATTGCCGGGACCGGTGATGACGCTCATCAATCACGCACCGTTCTCGTGCCGCTCTCATGGCTCTCGTAAGCCATGCTTGTCACATTGATATCAAAAGACATTACCTGAAGTAGGTTTCTCAGTGAGACACACAAGGGCAGGTCTAGCAATATGTGGTCACTGAAATTGTGCACACCATCTTTCCGCTCTTGATAACGGTAACACAAGTCACAGACCGGGCAACATTTGCAGTAAGTGGAAACATCTAGAGGTTGGATGATTCAACAGGAGATACATTAATTTTGTACTGAGAAACATGTTTACGTATAAAGCACATTTGTCAGAGTGTGACATTGTAAAATCTGGTGTATAGAATTGTAACCTACCTTCAATAGGTTTGTCTCTCCCTCCTCTGGGCCCCCCAGGCATTCATGCTTGTCTGTTTCACCAACTGAATCCACCACCTCTTCTGTGCTACGGACTGTCCTAAACAACTCAGGCTGCTCTTGAAAAAAATGCCACTTGGCCACATAAATATGTGGACAGGATCGTCTCGTTTTTGAACATGGACAATGCCACGAGTTTAATTTGGTGTTGTACACCACCATAACTCGTCCAAGAACACTGTAATATGACACTGTGGGCTCAAATACAGATACAATTTTCTTGATTTGAGGAAATCCAATATTTAAGCAGACAGATAGAGGGACATTTTCATCTCTGGAGAAGCTTTGTCGTGCAAGGCAACCCTTCCTTGTGTCTTCATTAAACCATTTGGTTTGCACCATCTTTGTCAGTGAATCCTCCCGTAGTGTGTTAGACTTAGCTGTGTTGGTACAGTAAGTGACTGACTTTAGATGTACACATCTATAGGCTTTCATGCCACTCCTCCACGCCAAATCCATGTTAACTTGACATTCCTATGACTCACAGGACACACAATGATTTTCACCCCATGTTTTATTCTGAACATGAAGAGGGACATTGTGACCATCGAAAGTCTTTTGGACAGAATATAAACCATTTACCTCATCAATACACTCACTCATGAGGTGGTGTTTGGCGTTCACGTCCAAAACCTGGTTGGTATGCTTACGGTCAATGTGCTTTCTAATGTTACGTTTATTCATAACCACATTGCACATAGGACACCTTTCCCGGACAACTGGTCTCACACGGACTCTTGTGACTGCACGAATGCCTTGGTCAGCTGACTCTGCACTAGATTGCACTATGCTGGCAGAAGATGGCTCAGAAATATCTACTGAGGTAGACTGATAAGTCTGGCACACAGTTAAATGTTTTTTAAAGTCTTCCTTACGCAGCAGCATAGACAATAGATGCAGTGGTAATGGAGTTGAGCCCTACACCCTAAGCCACATCGGTGAATAGTGTATCCTGTAACATAAGAAAACAAACTCAGTTAAGTATTGGGCCATGAAAATAGCCTCTGTTAACCCTCCTATTGTGTTTCCGGTCGAAAGTTTTCTAAAAAAAAAAAAAGATTTAATCTGACTGTTATACATTTTTATGACTTTGTCCACACATGCCATCTGAACACAAAAATATATTTGGACAATTTTCATAACATTTTATTTAACTTTTATACATCTATGGTGATCCCAGGTCAAAAATGACCGGTTATTAGAAATGAATGGGGAAGACTACGATAAGCTTATAAAATTTAGTTCAGGCACATGCCTGTTTATCTGATGACACAATTTGACAAAAAAAAAAAACTTGTGATAAGTAGCTAAATATGTTTAGTCAGAGTATTTGTTTTAGTTAAAATAATGTATACATTATGCAAAAAAAAGATTTTTATGAGCTTAACGTACACGCCATAAATAACAAATAGAAGTTAAAAAATTGTTCACAAAAACATACATTGATAAAAAAAAATCGATCACAAAAATAGGTGATAATAAGTATTTTTATGAATCTATAACCTAATATAATAGTGCGGTCCTTTTTGGGCCGGGAACACAACATATGAAATTAACAGAGGCCAAAATGATATCTGTTAAGGACCTAATAATGATGACAATCGTCTGACTGTACGGTTCGATATAACTAAAAACTCTAATTTTTGATAGTAAAGAATATTATAGTATAAGCCTAGTTACAGTTTACGTTAGTTTGTTATAGCCATACGTAACTTATCGATAACTACATTTCCCCCGGAATACAATAGCTTTCTAAAGTTGGCTAACTTAAAGTTAGCTTCGGCTCACCCTCATGTGCACAGGCTCGTGTTTTTCGTCTTAAAATAGTCCCGTGAGTTAGATTAAAATTTCCTCAAAAGTCAACTTAAAAGATTTACATGTAATCTGCAATGTATTCTCTGCTGTCTGTAAAAATATACTTTCATAATAACATTTTGAACATATGCAGAATTGGCAACATTTGGAAAACGAACTTAAGGACATTTTGAAAATGTGCATTAAGGCCATTTTGAAACTATTATAGTACAGTAGAACATTTTGACAATATGCATCAATAATAAAACCTGGTGGGGCAATTCTGTGAACAAATTAAAACACATTTAGGATAGACTTTGCTTTAACATTATTTAAATTTACATATTTTTATATTACTTATATATAATATAATATAATATAATATAATATATGATTTATATTTAATATGATTTATATTTTTATATTTTATATTACATATTTTTACATGTTTATATTAATTTACAAATCTCGTGTGCGCTTTTGTCTCAGTGGTTAATGAAGGCTATTTAACGAAGGCTATTTAATTGAACAAAGTGTCGTCGCTGCTCACACTACTGTGATTGTATATTACTTATATAATATATAATATAAATATTATTTATATTTATATTTTTATATTTTATAACATATTTACATATTTATATTAATTTACATAGCCTATCTCATGTGCGCTTTTGTCTCAGTGGTTCAAGGCTATTTAACGAAGGCTATTTGATTTAACAAAGTATCGCTGCTCACAATACCGTGATTGTTTTTATATTTATATTATATATTTTTACATATTTATATAAATTTATATATCTCGTGTGCGCTTTGGTCTCAGTGTGGTTCAAGGCTATTTAACGAATGCTATTTAATTTAACAAAGTGTCGCACACTACCGTGATTGTAAGCCTGCCAGACGGATATCTTTTTCGATAGCCTTTTAATGAAATTGGAATTTCAGAATCGCATACTTAAATGTTTAATTGCCTACAATAGATTATTTATTGATTATATTGAATTAAATCTCGCAGGCCCAGCTTATTTGTAGTCAATCTTTCCAAAAACAGAGTTGGAAGAGAGTTAAAACTTACCAGTACTAAGGAGTGCTGAGGCAGGTCCAGCTCAGTTTGTTCTTTCTGAAGCCGTTGTTTCTTTTGCCAGCTATAGGAGAAAGCGGTCACCAGCGTTCGACACAAACCCATCCCAGATAGCAACATTGTTTCGGCCCGGATCCGGCCCACATCTGGCACTTGTGGAATGCGGATCTGGCCCACATGCAGCGTGGAATGACGGCCCTTGGGTGGCCCACTCCTGTTTGCCAGATCTGGGCCACAAGCAGCCCATAGCAATGCCACATGTCAGCCAAGAGCAAAGAAATAAACCAGAACTGGACCTTATCTGAGCCACAAAATCTGTGTATATTAAATATGGAGTCATTTCAGCCTTAATAAGCCTGTTAACAAGCAGAATCACTGAAGAAAAGAAGAGAACAGAAAAAGAGACGAGCAGAAACACAAGAACTACAACTGACTTCAGACACAGCCTTAGATGAAATCGACTGAAGAGAAAAGAAGACATTAAATCTGTGAAGATCTCAGCAGAGGAGGATTAAACAACTCCACAAACAGCATTACAGCTTCACTTATTATTAACCAGACTGACTTTATTTCTGTCAGACGTCTACAGAAGTTTTTATTGAGAATGAACAGAGGTTTAACTCTGTTTCATTTGAAGTCACCATAAGAGTGACTAGTGTTTCCATTAGTTGCGCTCTTAACTCTTAGTATATCTTTTGTCTTTTTTGGCTGCTGTGACAGTGTGTTTGTCAAACACATTTGCAGCAGCAAAGAAAGCTAAAGTGAAATGAGATCAGGTGATGATGGTTACCTGTTGATGATTTTATAATCATCATGAAATAACCTTTCACTGATGTCTTTGGAATCTAACAATTGTGTTGATCCATTAATATTTTCACATCTCAAATCCTGTGTTTCTGCAGCATGAGATTCAACAATATAATATCAATAAGTTAGAAGACTTTATCAAACATGAGCACGAAAAAGTCAGTTTAATATGACGCACACAGACATCAACAATCAGCGTATGAATCTCAACAATGGTGACAATCAAAAGTACTTTGCTGCAATGCATGCTGGGTACCAGCATAGTAAAAAACTCCCAGCATGCATTGCAACATGAATAAATTATGCAGCTGAATTGTCCTATAATTTTGTTTGATTCTAAATATTTGCTTTTATTTTTTGCTGTTGTTTTTGTTGTGAATTAGTAGCTTTTCAGTGATGTGAATTATTCTTTTTATCTAAATATTTGTGATTGTCACCATTGTTGAGATTCATACGCTGATTGTTCATATCTGTGTGTGTCAGCATAAGTTAAATTTTTGATCTCATGTTTGTTAAAAGCTTTAAACTGACAGTTATAATATTGCTGAATCTCATGCTGCAGAAACACAGGATTTGTGATGTGAAAATATTAATGGATCAACACAATTGTTAGATTCCAAAGACATCAGTGAAAGGTTATTTCATGATGATTATAAAACCATCAACAGGTAACCATCATCACCTGCTCTCATTTTACTTTAGCTTTCTTTGCAGCTGCAAATGTGTTTGACAAACACACTGTCACAGCGGCCAAAAAAGACAAGAGTTAAGATATACTAAGAGTTAAGAGCCCAACTAATGGAAACACTAGTCACTCTTATGGTGACTTCAAATGAAACAGAGTTAAACCTCTGTTAATTCTCAATAAAACTTGTGTAGACGTCTGACAGAAATAAAGTCAGTCTGGTTAGTAATAAGTGAAGCTGGTAATGCTGTTTGTGGAGTTGTTTAATCCTCCTCTGCTGAGATCTTCACAGATTTAATGTCTTCTTTTCTCTTCAGTCGATTTCATCCAAGACTGTGTCTGAAGTCAGTTATAGTTCTTGTGTTTCTGCTCGTCTCTTTTTTCTGTTCTCTTCTTTCCTTCAGTGATTCTGCTTGTTAACAGGCTTATTAAGGCTGAGATGACTCCATATTTAATATACACAGATTTTGTGGCTCAGATAAGGTCCAGTTCTGGTTTATTTCTTTGCTCTTGGCTGACATGTGGCATTGCTATGGGCTGCTTGTGGCCCAGATCTGGCAAACAGGAGTGGGCCACACAAGGGCCGTCATTCCACGCTGCATGTGGGCCAGATCCGCATTCCACAAGTGCCAGATGTGGGCCGGATCCGGGCCGAAACAATGTTGCTATCTGGGATGGCCCGGGCAGTGCGTTCTTTTTCTGCTTTCATGGAGTTGGTGATGGCAAAATGGAGGCCTTGGCCGAAGCATGGTAGCCATCCCCATCCAAGTTTCCTCACCGCAGCCACAATGTTTGCTCCGTTATCACTAGTGACACAAGCTAACCTCTTGTCATCCAGAGACCATTCTTCAAGAGCGGATCGCAGAGCCTCGGACAGGTTATCACTTGTGTGGTAGGTCTCCAAACACCTTGACTTCAGCTCCCAGTTGGTGTTCGGGTAATGAATTGTCACGCTCATATAGGGCATGATATTAACGCTTGACCACATATCTGTTGTGAGAGAAAAATGGTCAGCGTCCTTTAAAGGGGACATATCATGCTAAATCCACTTTTTTAGCCCTTAAATGCATTTTGTTGTATATTTGGAGTGTTTAGAAGTACAGAAAAGTTGAAATTATTTTCTTCAGTTGCTTCGTTGATATCTTTATACTCTGTTTTGGTCATATTTTTAAACCGGTTCAGATTTTTCTGTCATCTATGATGTTTTTTGAACTATTACGTCACAGTATTTGCAGCGGAACTGCCAAATAAGGACATCGACTTCCGGCCCAACACTTCCAGCAATCCGCAATTTTGTAGTCCAAGCTAAAGGATGCAGAAGTTACGAGAGGGTAAGTTAAAATGTTCGGTTGTTGGATGTAGTAACCCACACGCTTCATTACACCGTCTAATGTAGATGAACTGCCGCGCTTGTGACAGGGCGCATGTTTAACTGAAAGAACGAGCAGAGAGAGAGACACGGTCATGCGCGCGCACTCTCTCTATCTTCGGAGCCAGGCGAAAGTGTAAACAAGACTTCACCGTCTCCAAACTAGGCGCTGTCTTTCTCTCTCTTCCTCGCACATATAAAACTCAAAATAAATCGACACGGTGGTAAAAGGTCGGAAGACCAAAATTTCATGTGTGAATACAGTAACACACCATTGCGATACATCCATCCATATGAAGACGTTGTTGTGCAGGTTCGTCGTCTTCATTTTCATCTTGCTCCGGCTCCGACTCTTGCTCGAACATGTAAGGCTGGATGGACAAGTCTTCCGTTGTTGACATTTTGTTAATAACGTGCAAATAAAACGTTTCTGTGTCGCTAGATCAGGGGTCACCAAACTTATTTCTCTGGGGGCCACATTATCGTTCCTGACTGTGATGGGGGGCCGGGGCCGGGTCAGCTATATAACATAGAATTGTATGACCCAGACCAAAATGACCACCAGCAGGCCTCATTGTGTAGTAGAGATTACTAGCCTGGCACAGCCATCCCCACTATATCCACACTACTATATCAACACTTGATTCCTGGCACATATTTGTTTATCTTTACTAGTGGTTTGCAAAAGTAGTAATCGAGTCTTCACACTTTGTTTTAATTAAAGTTATTCCTCACTTTAAAAATAATCGTTGGTCCACTGTTCTTTGAAAACTCTGCACTCTCTATTAGGAGTGGAACGGTACACAGAAGTCACGGTTCGGTTCATACCTCGGTTCAGACATCACGATTCGGTACGAGTTCGGTACAATGGAGGGAAAAGCAAAACAAAAATGCTGGTTTTTTTGTGCATGTCTTGTGCATGTCTCAGGCTGGACCACCAAAGGAAAATAAATATCTTAAGTCTTGTATTTTTTTAAAATAAGTTTTATTAATAAAGTAAAGGTATAGAACCAGTTTATTTGTGCACTGACAATAGTTTTATATAAGTAGTTCATTAATTCAATTAATAAAAATACCTTGATATTTTTGGTAATTGTACCTGAATGAATTGAAAATTAATCTGCTACATTTCAGAAATTAAAAAATTAATTAACAGTAACTTAAACACTTTGCAGTTTGAATGATGTCCTGCATAAACTAAATGACGGGGTATGTTTTTATGTTTCCACTGTTCGATCGCGGCCGCGCCTCACACACTCACACACACACACACACACACACACACACAAATATAAGTAAACACTAGGGTTGGGTATCGTTTGAATTTGAACGATTCCGATTCCGATTCCTTGTTTCGATTCCGGTTCCTAACGATTCTCGATTCCGATTCTTTGGCAGGGTCAAAAAAGTTTAGATAAATTTTAATTATATTAACTTTTTACTTTTTATGAAATTTACTATGAATTTCTCACAGGGCTGTTTTCAACTACAATATAAATATCAAATCTACTTTAAACAACTTTTTTGACATTTTAAATGAGCTAGCTAACCAACGGTCTTTCTGAAGGAAATAGTCTGACCTTCTCCATCAATTGAAATATAAAAAAATTTGCATCACAATAAGTGTATTGTATGTGATTGTCACTAACATTTTAGTAACTAAAATGAATTTTATTAGGTTTAGTGACAACATGTTACAATGTTTACATGGTACAATTTCTGGTAAGCTACGCTTTTTAATTATTTCATTTCAATTCAGTTATTGTGATTTGATTTAATATTGACTCATTTGGATAAATATTAGGTACTCAAGATAGGCTTTAATTTTTCTCAAGAAAAAAACAACTCACCTAATGCTGTAAACATACAGAGAGCCCTATCAGCTGGCAGTATTATTTAAGGTTAAAAATAACTCAAATTAAATATAATGCGTTTTTTTTTATTATAATAACAACTTTATTTAATGATATAAGTTCAAATATAATAAATATGTAATATAGTACACATATTTAGCAAAATACTCTCTATAGCTCTTTTTTTCTTGCCAACTAGCCTATGTGCTACAGCCTATATGTTCATTAAATGGCTTTCCTGAGGTAAATATGACATAATTGTTCTCCAGCTATGTTATTGACCTCTTCACGCTGATAAAAAACACTGATTGATCGATATTATATATGAGGAATATACAGTTAGGTAAGTTGTAGTCTACTGTATCTTTCAACAGTGTTCGTGTTTTTTGTACTATTAGCTGCTAGTCGAGATGATCGGTTCACGTGCGCTAGGGATCTGTCGCGTCACATTTACAAGCGCCAAAACGATATTTATTGTTTGAATTTCGTAATAAAATTGACAGAATCTGAGAGCTGAGATTTTTTTGCATATCATAAGTAACTGCTCTGTCTAGTCTGTCGGTCTCCGTGTCCTCTTTGCTTCACGATTTTATTGTGCGTGAGAAAATGGATGTGTGGTGTGAGAAGTGTCAATTGCGTGTGTCTCACGGTAAATGCGTGAGAGTTGGCAGCTCGTAAATGTGTTTTCATGAATATATATATTTTTTTACGTTCGCCGGCATCGCGTGCAGTTTTCAAACGGACGAGCAGAGGACGAGAGAATATGGTTGCAACTTGCAAGATACCGAAGAATAAGAAAACATCATAAGTACGTTTTTAAGGTTTAACGTCAGGGTTGTTTGCTCTGAATACATTTTATGAGACGCTGTGTGAGTTAATAAGGCAACTCACACAGCGTCTCATAAAATGTGTCGGTTCGCAGTTTAGCATAACAATCAATATAAGCTTACACCTGTGCTAGTACACGCATTTACCATGCCGTGTGTACGTTACAAATGTTTAACTAAAGTGTCAGCGAGTTAACATTTGGCAGTTTGAAATCGATTATGTTGTTACTTCAGTTCAGAATAGGGCTAGAAATGACTTAGACAGCGGTTTCTTCTTCCGGTCGGCGGACTGTGAATCGAAACTAGGAATCGAAATTTAAACTTTTGAACGATTCCGGGAAAATCGCAAAGCTAGTCCCGGTTCCAATCGATACTCGATACTCGATACCCAAGCCTAGTAAACACTTTACGACTTTTCGATCGCGCCCACACCTCTCTCTCAACATATTCCAGCATAGCAATCTTTACATCGCAGCCTGCTTCAGAGCTAAGGCGGTGCTACAGATTAGGTGTCCCTAAAGAACCCGCGTATCTAACAGTAGTTCCGCATTACATTAATTAAATTGCACGCGAGTTTTATTTATTTTTATACCGTGTATTCTCCGTGTAAATGTATGCACCAAACCGTGACGCCCGTACCATGACGTACCGTCCATGACGACTTTTGGGGATTGCCTCATAGGGCCGGTTCAAGTAGTGGGGGGCAGAGGGGCTGGGGGGCCAGTCAAAGGGGGGTTGCGGGCCTGAGTCGGCCCGCGGGCCTTAGTTTGGTGACCCCTGCGCTAGATAATCGTATCTCTGCTATCAAACTACAAAAATGGCCGAACGGGGTGGAGTTGAACCGAGTGTCACCTCTGCAACCTGGAGAGGGGGCGGGGTATGAAGTGTCTCAATTGCATTTAAAGAGACCGCACCAAAACGAGTTGCTCTCAGACGCATATCAGAAAAGGGGTAGAAAAGGGGCCTGTGGAGCTATAATAATGAGGAATTCAGACCCAAGCATTGCAGTTCCGCTTTATATAGTCCACAAATGTATGATTTATATGTAAAAAGGAACAATTTAAAAGCATGATATATCTCCTTTAACTCGCGAGTCAAACTGTCCTTCATTTTCACATACTTCTCTGGTACTGCCTTTTTTGAAAAGTATTTTCTGTCAGGGGGGACATATTGTTTGTCGAAGGCCTGTAGCATCGCCTTAAAGGCTGGCTTCTCGACTAAGTTAAATGGCAACTTTTCCTCCACCAGAAGGCGGGTCACACTACATGTATATTTTTGTGGCAAATTCTACAAATGGGCTCACTCAAATTGGCTGGAAGTCCTTTTTCGTCTGGTTCAAAGCCAAAATGTGCCTATATTGGCGACGTGACATTTGGCTTTGCCACCAAGTTAGCCCTCTCTGCCATGTTTCGATGGAATAGTAGCTTATCTACTTACGCGCAATTGTCGGCTGCGCAACCACGTGAGAGAATTGTGTTAAGCACGTGCAATTAAAAACTGAGGTCCTGCTTTTGGGGCTTTCTCATGAGTCATGCGCCTGTATTTTATGCTTTAGTAAAATGAAATTCAAATTATAGGCTACAAGACATTACACAGGTACTCTCGCATATAGGCCTAATAGTCAATACAAATGGAATGTTATTATTTGTCATGGAACATTGCGCTCCCCAACTTGCGAAAGGTCGGATTTGCTCCATCTTTTGAGAAAGTTTTGTTTAGAAAACCTTGAATCCATGTAAGACACATGTCTTTAGACACAATCCATGTCATTAGAATCAATGAATCCATGTAATTAGACACAACGTGCACACTTGTGCAGGCCAATGTTTTTTTTTCTGTTTTTTTTTTTCGGTGATGACGGTGGCATAGTAGGGCAAAGAAGACAAGTGAAATACTTTTTAAAACCTTGCACCTACTTTATGTTATTAAGAATTTAATGCAATTTAGCAACTGTGTGACAACATGGAAGTAATTTATCAGCTTACATGCAGCTTCCTCTGAGCCACAAAATAATTTACACTACTGTTTTCACATTTGTAGTAGTACTCCCCAAAACTAGTACACACATTAGGTGTCTGGACACTTAAGACTGGTGGAGTCACCCTTTAAAACAGGGTTAGAAATAAAAAATAAAACTTACATCTGTAAGAAGGATCAGCCCGGTTAGGTCCTCTCCAAAGTGTGCCATGAGCAGCTGAACAAAACGAAGTGCCATCTCATTATCTTCACCATTAGAGAGGATATCCTTGACATCTTTGTTGGTAGGTTTGCCCCTGAAGTATTCTGTGATGGCTCTTCCACATTCCTCCATACTGAGTTCCAAGCTACAAAGCACACTGATGTCTGTGAGCAATGTACTGGCGTGAAAAGAAAAGGCCATTTGCTTTTCACATCTTCAATGTCAGGTGGTGGAAGTGTATTTATGTGGTGACGTTGTAGAGAGAATGTGAGCTCTATTAGATTTTTAACTTCTGCTCTTTCTGCTCCACCTGCACCCTCCTGTCTGTAAATCTCCTCCAGTCTCTGGTGGTGCTGCTCCACTGTGTCATCAGTTTCTTCTGGGGGTAGCTCTGGCTGAAATCGTGTACATCCATATGTGTCAGTTGGACCCCTCTTGCCTGTAGTGGATCAGTGGCATAAGAAGCTTCCGTCAAGGTTCACATTCTCAATGCGGTTTTTCACTTGAATCAAAAGTGATGTATAACCTCCACACAGAAGTGACCCATCAGCAAAACTCTTTGGGTACTGCCTGATGATATTTCAAACCACAGTTAGGCACTGTGGGGTTAGCTTCATACCTTCTCATTTCATCCGCAAGTACTCGTACCATCTGGCGTCACTCCACTGGTTTAGGTCTCTTGCCATCTGCAATTGCAGAACGAATTTCCTGTGGCATTTGTTCCCAAAGGACCTGGAATGTTTCTGGACATGTTTTCAGTATCTGAGATGTGGAAGGTCTGTTGCTTGGCTCGCTGTTTCTTGCCTGTCTTGAACATGATGAAATGGCCGATAGCTGAGATGAGCTAGAATTAGGCGGAGTGCATAATGTTGGTGCTGAAGACCCAGACACCGACCAATCACTACTCAGTGGTGACGAAGTTGGAATGACTTGAAAATCCAATGTAACTGTCTCGGTTTCTAAAAAACAAACAAAAAACAAACAAACAACAAAAGAATTAGGGCACATAACTAGGCCTGTCACGATAACAAATTTTGCTCAACGATAAATTGTCCAAGAAATGATTGCGATAAACGATAATATTGTCGATCTGAGACCATTTTCATCTAAAATAATGATAATGGCATAATAATGCAGGTACACCTTTCAAAGTTCAATAAACTTTTATTTCTATAGACTATTTAACACTGAAAATGGAAAACATTTTAAATATCCACAATAACAATGAACAAAACAACCAAAAACAATAAAAGCAATGGACTCTCAGTCTCTGTTAACAAAAAATGCACTTGAATAAATACCAAAAACAATAAATAAAATGGATGTAAACAAAATTGCACTTCAAAAAATATTAAACATTAGGCTCAGACATACATTCCATTGCAGGCAAAACTGCCCATTACCTTTGTAAACAAACAAACAAACAAACAAACAAACAAAAAAAGCCTCAACAAGCCATATGCAAAAAACTTTTGAAAAATAATTTATCCAGCATAAAGCTTTGTTCAAATAAAGCAAAAGTGAATTGCAGTCTATGTACACCAAGGACGAGAGAGAGAGATAGAGATTTTATGGCAGATTCCGAGCAAGAAATACCAACATGTTGACTTTGTGTGGCTTAAGGCAGGATCTCTGAGGAGTAGCAATGTTGCCAGATGTGCTAAACATTCTCTCAGAGCTGGTGCTTGTAGCACAATTGCACATGTATTTTTGGGCCAACTTGGCCATCAAAGGATATCTTCTTTGATTGTCATGCCACCACACCAAGGGATCACAAGATGCATCAATTGCATCCTCTTGGAGGAACTTAGTCAGCTCTGCATCAGCCTGCACTCTTTTTGGAAATGCAGCCTGGGCCTGACTGAGATTACGAGCTCTTCTGTTTTGAAGAAGGTCACTCAGCCTCTTCTTCTTGGTGAGTGCGGCAGCAGTAGGTTCATCCTCGTTTCCTCCAGCGGCTTTACTGCAGCTCTCACCACTTGTACCTTCTCCACTTTCTTCTGGTCCTAAGTCCAGTAGCTCTTGCACAAGCTGATGTTTGACATCATCCAATGCACCTGCCTCCTCCATGCTGCCACGATACCTTGGATCCAAGATGGTGGCCTTTCTAAGGAGGACATTGATCGCAGGTGAGCTGTATTTTTCAGTCAGTACCCTGCACATGTTTTGTTTAATACTGGCTGTCAGTGCAGTGTCATCAGGGCCTGGAGAGAGAAGGTCGTCTTTAATCAGTTCCAACACAGGCTTAACCGAGGACACCGTGACGTATTTTTCCCCTGAGAGGATGTCTGTGAAGTCAGCCAGTGGTTTCATTGCTGCATTGATGGACTCCAACACAGAAACATCCTGCCAGGTTGGGTTGAGGTGGCTATGTTTTTTGTCTTCAACCAGGACACGTCTTATGGCTGGGAGTTGCTCCAGCACCCTCGCTACCATCTTCTGTCACATCGTGTGACAACATCCTGTGTGAAAGATAATATTGTTCTTGTTCATTAGTTTGTCTATATCAACATTCTTAAACAAAATAACTTCTTTTTACATGTCCATTATTTTTATTAATGCTCATATTGACCGTTTAACCGTTAAACGAAAGTAAACATTTTGACCGATTAATACTATCAGTTAAAGTTTTTTTTTTTTTTTTGCTGCATGGTAATATATATATATATATATATATATATATATATATATATATATATATATATATATATATTTATATATATACCAATATATATATATATACCAATATATATATATACCAATATATATATATATATATATACCATGCATCAATTATTATACCAAATATAATAACATTTATTATTATATTTGTAAACTCACTGGGCACGTTGACACGTGCAACCACACGCCTACAGACATATTTAGCTGAGCAAGCCAAATGAAGCGAGCAAAAAGTAGGCTACTATATGGGCCCATTTCGACAGAAAGGGCAACGAAGTTACTTGCAAAATATGCTATTAAAATACGGTATTAAAATAAAGCAGTAGTGCAAGTACAATGCAATATCACTTGTGACGCAAACATCCACAAGCAAATGAAAGGCGCTTCCCAAAGCTGGCCACTCTAGTGAGACGTTCTGTATTTCCCGGGACATCTGTGCCATCGGAGAGGGTGTTTTCTGCCGCAGGCTGTCCACAGGCTGTCCACAGGCTACGGACCAACCCCAAATCATGACATGTTACATTTTTTAAATAAAAACTAGACAAGCTGTGGATTAAGGTAGGCCTGCTATTTTTATTTGACGAAAAAACTTAGTCTGATGGAAAAAAAAAAGGCCGTTTTTTTTCAAAGCTTCAAAATGATTCAGTGTTTTCTTTTTGTCGTCATAATTTGTTAATTATTGAAGTTAATAAAATATATTTATTGTAGGCCTATCTTATGTTTTTTATTTATATTATTATTATTATTAAATTTTTTTCTGTTGTCACTGTCAGAAATGCTGCAGGTGTGTGAAAATTTTATGTGAATCCAGGTTCTGTTGTTGATCTGTTCTGCATGTTTGCACGTTAAAATAAACCCGGGATTTTTATTTTTAACGGGTCACAGACACACGTCAATTTTATTTTTTACTTAATGCCAATTCAATATTATAATCTTATCAGTTAACGACTAATAATCGGATAACGAGCGGCGGTTGTCGGTCGGGAAAATTAAAGGGATACTTCACCTCTGGAAAGATGTGTATTTAAAATGGGTCATTTATGTAGAAGAAATGTGAAATTATTTTAGAATTTGGTGCTTTCTAGACTGAGAAAAGACAGAAAATGTACTTTTGGCTTATGTGGATGAAAGACAACAACTCCCAGAATGCACTTGCTTCGCTGCCCTAGGAGGCCACTCCCAAGCCACGCCTACCGGTAAGAGAGCGCGCAGTTAAACAACAATGCTATTAGTGAGGCTCCGTGAAGAGTCTGCCCGGGATTTCACAATCGCCCAAAATGTCCGGGATTTGGCTTTTGCGTTCTACAGTCGCCATTAATTATGTTTACTGTAGCGAGCAGGACGAGGCTGAGGGCCGCGGGAGAACGGCGCGAGGCCGGTGGCGTGATTACCGATGAGCAGGACGCGCTCCAGTCAAAGTCTGTGAGACGCTCTGGTCTCGTATCTCTCACGGAGGAGCGGGATTTTTTTTAGCAATGTTAAAACGCACATCAACCGATCACTTGTTTAGTGTTCATGTAAACACTACAGTCAGATAAACCAATCGGAATGAATTCAGTTAGATTGAAACAAAAATTGTGCATGTAAACAATGAATGGCGACTGCAGAAAGCAAAAGCCGAATCCCGGACATTTTGGACGATCTCGACGGCCGGACATGTCCGGGAAAAAGAGGATGGTAACCCCTACTACTCAGCTTTCTCCTAATACTTAGCTTTCTCCACAGAACAAGAGCCTGCTAGCTTAGCTTCCAAAGAAAGACGGCAGACACTGTGTACATTCTGTGAGTGAGATCCCACCTCCTATGGGCGGGTTGAAAATATGCGGGACAGCCCCTCCTACTGGCTGTAGTCTTTAGCCTCTGGCCAAAAAATCCTCCGATGACGCAAAATGGCGATTTTTGCGTCATTGGAGGATTTTTTCCAGACAAAAAATACATAAATCTCTCCTCTCAGGGGGATATGAGGGTGGAAAGCACGGTAATTCGAAAATACTACAGGTTTTCTACTAATACAAAGCTTAATGCTAAATCCTGAAGTATCCCTTTAACCGAAATGAGCATTCCTCATACTAAAAGATTAGATACTGGGTTATTCTACAGGCTACTATAAAAATAAAAACTCTTTAAATATTTTATGTTGCAAATTCAACTATCAATGAATTAAACACCACTCTGCAGTATTAGACTGTGTTGGGGGAGATTAGCCTCACTCTGTGCCTTCCTCAGGTCTCTCCTCTTAAGCCAGCTCAGGTTGAATGCGTTGACCATACCTTTACAGAGTCTATGGCACGCGCTGTCCGATCTTTGTTGCTGTCCAGACCATGGGGCACAGCGAGATGGAGGTTGTGACCAAAGCAATTGAGCCATGGCCAGCCAAGATCCCTTATTGCAGCAACAATGTTAGCACCATTATCTTTAGTGATGCAAACTAGTTTGTGCTCATCCAGTCCCCAGTCTGCTACACCAGACTTCAGGTTTTCTCCAAGGGTGTCAGCAGTATGGTTATCTGGGACATACCTTGTCTCTAAACACTTGGAGTGCAGGCTCCAGTCAGCAGCACTTATATAGTGTATAGTCAAGCTCATATAGGGGGTCATGTTTGAACTTGACCACATATCCGTAGTGGCAGAGAAAAATTGGATGTCTTTGATCTCCTTTAGTATGTCATCTTTAATGCTGTTGTACAGTTGTGGAATTGCCGTTTGTGACACGTATGTTCTCCCAGGCAATTCATACTGGCTGTCAAATGTTTGCAGCATTCGTCGAAATGCCGGCTTTGCGACGATACTAAAGGGCAGCATCTCTTTAGCAATTAAGCGAACTACACTGTCGGTGAGTGCACACCAGTT
The DNA here is from genome assembly GCF_965113295.1 of Leuciscus leuciscus. NCBI lineage: Eukaryota > Metazoa > Chordata > Actinopteri > Cypriniformes > Leuciscidae > Leuciscus > Leuciscus leuciscus. Next base: position 11,575,978 of record NC_138730.1, read on the forward strand.
TGCACTGTCCTGTTTGTACTTTGTTTATCAACTAAACGCCCCAGTGATGGTGCACTGTCGGGAAGACGGAAGTCTGTTGTAGTTGTTTTTTTTCCCAGCTGGGAAAACTGCAACGGATGATTGTGTTTTAGGTGCATGTGTATGTTTGTTGTGTTACCGCTTTTAGTTGCTACTGTTTTACAACAAATGCGACATACCAGCTCGCTCAGGTTAAGTGGTTCACCACGGTCATTCGGTTTGAATCTGAAGTGCTCCCACACTGCAGCTGTCGCGTTTGGCTTTGAAACCAATTCCATATCCTCCAACTCACAACTAGCGTCTCGTCTTCTCGCTCTTCTCGTCAGTCGCCTCAAGCACTCCCGCCTTCCCACACAAAGTCCATGTGACTGACAAGCGCCGCCTCCCCACACAAAAGACCATGCAACTGACAAGAGGGTTTACTTCTCCTACGCTAAGGAAACAAGAGTTGTCATTCAGTCTGTTTGGTAGAGATAGAGAGACGAGGATAACAAACAAGCATGCAAATGGAAATTATCGCGGCCGGAAAAATTATCGAGAGAATTTTTTTTTATCGTGCGATTCATTGACTATCGCGACAGGCCTACACATAACTAATAAGCTATATCAGAGTCACTGCAGACATTTTGGCCAAAAGTCAACTTAACTCTCGTTATATTAGGCATATTTGAAAAGTTTAAAGGCGCATTATGTAGTTTTAGAAAAAAGAAATTCCACAACTGAATAAACAAGAATAAACAAGAGAATATAACAAGAGAATGCCACACTAAATTAACCATACATTACCTAATTTGAATGCATCAAAAGTTTTCTGCGCTGGATAACAGGTAACAGATCAGCAATGTCTTCCTGTTGTACATATTTTAAGTCTTCTTTTGACGGAGCTCTGAAGTTTCGATATTATTTGCCACTGGGTGTCTTCAGACAGATTTGGCAAGGTCTTGCAGATGATCTCTTTGATTTCTTCACTCATGTTCACCATCATTCTGGACTAGAGGGACAGAATGGTGAAGAATTATCAGTGGTGTGCCATGGACAGTGTACTCATGCAAGGGATAGTAATCTAGCAGATTCTCCTGATTAATACAACAGTAGCTTCTCTGCATCAGTGTGAGGCTGTAAACACCCATGTCAGGAATACGCAGGGCATGATACTTTTCAGCAATAAAATATACTGCTGAATCCTTATGAACGAGAACCACTTTGATTTTTCCAGTAACAAGCCCCTCATCATCATCATCAATCACAATGTTCTTTCTGTATTTTGTCCCCTTCACAGTCACTTCATTGGCTATCAGAGTGTTTGTGGACTCAAAATTGTGATGTGCAACTGCTTCTATGATTACATCATTGTAGTCATCTGAGAAAAACTGTGTGCCCCTCTCCACTGAAACACAGGAGGGAAGAAGGTACCAGCACTCAGAAAGGCCTGCAGAAGCTGATGTCTCTCTGCAAGAGTAGAACATGGATTCTTAAAGTTGCGCAATTTTCTCAAACACTGCTTAAAATATGTGTGTTTGCTCTCGAATCTTAAAGTCCATAGGCGAATAAGTGGCCCAAACTGGATAATGATCTCAGGATAATGACTGACATAATGATGTTTCGGCTTCAGTGGGTTGTCAGGTTGTTCAGTGGGTTGTACATCCAATAAATGTACACATCTTGTTTTCAATCCATATTAATACATGTTATTGCTTGCCATTCACGTCCAAAATAGTCTTTAAGGGGAGACCAGTCATTTGCAAAAGTATCCAGAGTTCCATCCAGTACATTATGCTGTCTTTTGTATGGTAACAGTGACAAGAGTTTTTCACACCAAAGAGTTAAAGTAGGAGAGTATTCTTTAATCCAAACATGAAGTATGGAAAGGCGAGCAGCATACAACATTATGGACATTGTTTTTGTTTCCGGCACACAATTGTTTACACCAAGGATACACAATCTGGGATCCAGTGGCACTTTAATCCCAATTTTTTTAAACCCCACTTTGTTTATAGTATTCAATAGAACTAAGGTAACTTCTCATTTGTAAATATCGAAAGAAGTGGGCTTGAGAAATATTAAACTCATATTGTAATTGTTGGAAAGAGTATTGTCTGCATAAACATCTAATATTCTTATGATACCAGCTTCTCTCCACTCATTAAAACCAGCATCGATACAGGTATGTTTAAAATCTGGATTATTAGCAATGGGAGCCAACAATGAATATTTGTCAAGCCCGAAATATTTACAGCACTAAGAGATCTACAGATATTTTTCAATATATAATTTTTCTTAATCTTGGTGGATGCCAAGTCCTCCTTTTTTGATTGGTAGTTGAAGCTTTCGAAGTTCCATCCTTGGCCTTTTGTTATTCCACACAAATACTCCTACCGCACTGTGTATTTTTGTAAACATTTTGGATGGAATATAAATAGGTAGCATTTGGATAACATACAACAGGCGAGGGAGAACATTCATTTTGATTATGGCTATGCGGTCCAATAGAGATAGTGAACGATTAGTTCATCTTAGAAGATCAGTTTTTATTTTTGCTATTACAGGTACAAGATTATGTTTTATCAACTTTGAAAGATCTGCACTAAAATATATACCAAGATATTTAAATCCTTTTGTGGTCACTTTAAAAGGGTGATAGCTTAATGAACTTATTCTATCGCCAAGCGGAAAAGCTAAGGATTTTTCATAGTTTATTTTGTATCCTGAATGACTCTTAGGGCCCTATCTTGCACCCAGCGCAATTGACTTTGTACACCGACGCATGTATCATTCCTATTTTGCACCCGCGCAAAGCGCACTTTTCCCTCCACAGAAGCACGTCGCTTAACTAGGGAATGAACTTGCGCTCCCAGGGGCGGTTCAGCGCAAAAAAGGAGGCGTGTTCCGGCGCAAACGTTCCCTCATGCTATTTTGCTGGTTTAGAAAACAATTGCGCCACTAACCAGGAAAAAATAGTTTAAAGTCAGTGGCGCGTTGCACATGTTATTCATATGCTATTTTAAGTGCGCATGCTTGGCCATAATCAATGTAGCGTGTGCACAACGCGCATACACTTTGATTCTCTCATCTACACAGAAGCAGCAGTTTTCATTTTTGCAAATCATACATTATTACGATAGATAGATAGATAGATAGATAGATAGATAGACAATTTATTATAAAAGCATACATCTAGCTTACACATTTACCCAAATTATCATACGCCTGTTTAACCGAAGTTAATTTGGGTGGGTTTCTCCATTTCAATGTAACTTCTCTTTTACGGCCGTGACGAGAGCGTTGCTCTCCTTGGCTGTGAACCGCTCCTGGCGTGCGTCTGGCAAATCCGCCGTTACAATAGCAATCCGCTATGGAAAAAGCGCGTCTGCCCTTAAAGGGAATGTGAGATGACGCTCTGATTGGTTTATTTCACGTTACGCCCAAACCACACCTATGAATAATGAAGCTACTTCAGACCAACCCATTTTAGATTTGCGCCTGGCGCAAGAGTCATTTATCCCGCCGGGAAAATAGCAACAGCGCCGAGATCCGCCCACAAAGTCACTTGCGCTTTGCGCTTGACACTTGCGTTTCAGATCGTTAAATTAGTCGCCGCTATGTCACAGAGGTCGTATTACCACAGATACATGATGACGTGAAAAAGCACATCACCAGCTTGTTGCATGACATAAAAGCGATTAGCTTTACCACTGACATATGGAGTTGTAGTGTAAATCCAGTGTCTCTCATCAGCTTAACGGCACAATGGATAGATTTCAATCTACAACAAATCATGCTCCATGCAAAACAATTCCGAGGTTCGCACACCGGTCAAGCGATCGCGAGCATATTTGAGGAAATGCTTGCGACTTGGAAAATTTCCAAAAGTTCTGTACATGTTGTGGTCCGTGACAATGCCAGAAACATGGTAAAGGGCATGGAGGAGGCCGGAGTTTCTAGTCTTCCGTGTGTGGCACATACGCTGCAGCTGGCTGTCACGGAGGGTCTGCTATCACAGCGCAGCATTGCTGATGCCGTTGGAGTCGGGCGCAAAATAGTCGGCCACTTTAAACATTCCAACCTGGCATACTCTCGGCTTCAGGACATCCGGATACAGCTCGGTCAGCCCATTAAAAGACTCCAACAAGACGTGCAGACTCGGTGGAATAGCACCTTCTATATGGTGCAGTCTTTGATTGAGCAGAAACGGGCCATTGGTGTGTATGTGTCTGAAAACGAGCTCCCTGCAACACTAACAGCAAACCAGTGGAATATTATGGAGAAGATGCTAAATGTCTTGGCTCCCTTTGAAGAAATGACTCGTCAAGTGAGTTCTTCAGATGCTTTAGCCTCAGATGTAATTCCTGCTGTTACTGTGTAATTAGGTTCAATTAAGTTCAAATCATAGTCTCTGCTGCACCAATTCAACTGATATAAATACTAGTGTAGAACATTGCATAGAAACCGTGTCTATTCCTCGTTTAGTGAGATCAAATAATAAATCTAATGCAGGATCTAGGAAAAATCTAATTGTTATTAAAACAGAAAATGTTGCTATTAGTAAACAAAAACTATTTCTAAAGCTAGGTCTTCTAAACATTAGATCACTCACACCTAAGGCAGTTATTGTAAATGAAATAGTCACAGATAATAGCTTCGATGTACTTTGCCTTACTGAAACCTGGCTTAAACCAAATTATTATTTAGGTATTAATGAGTCTACTCCTCCTGGATACTGTTATAAGCATGAGCCCCGTCTGATTGGTCGTGGCGGAGGTGTTGCAACCATTTATAAAGATATTCTAAATGTTACCCAGAAAACGGGTTATAAGTTTATTTCATTTGAAGTACTTGTACTAAATGTTACGCTCTTAGATGTTAGAAAAACATCCCTATTATCTCTAGCCTTGGCTACCGTATATAGACCGCCAGGGCCTGCTGATTTCCTAAAAGAGTTTGCAGATTTTCTCTCAGACCTATTAGTCAATGTCGATAAAGCACTAATTGTTGGAGATTTTAACATACACGTAGATAATCCAAATGATGCGTTAGGAGCTGCGTTTACAGATTTATTAAATTCATTTGGGGTCAAGCAAAACGTCACCGGACCAACACATCGTCTTAATCATACACTCGATTTAATTATATCACATGGAACCGATCCAACCGATATAGATATCATTCCACAAAGTGATGAAGTCACTGATCACTACATGGTAACTTGCATATTACGTACTGCTGTAATATGTCATGCGGCGTCGCGTTATCAACCAGGCAGAACAATCCTCCCATCCACCATAGATAATTTCTCAAATTGCTTATCTAATCTGTCTCAGCTGCTGCCTGAACCCAAACAAACAGATGAACTAGAAGAACTAACTAGCACTATGAGCACCATTCTCTCTAGAACATTGGATGTGGTTGCACCTATTAAATTAAAAAAGGTCAGAGAGAAAAATAAAGCACCATGGTATAACAATACTACGCATGTTTTAAAGAGAGAAACCCGTATTTTAGAGCGTAAATGGAAACAAACTAATTTAGAGGTCTTTAGAATCGCGTGGAAAAACAGTATGTCACGTTATAAAAAGGCCCTAAAAGCGGCCAGCACCTCCGCAAACTAATAGAAAACAACCAAAACAATCCAAGGTTTTTATTTAACACCGTGGCTAAACTAACAAATAAACAGACGTCACCCGAACAAAACATCCCGTTACAGTTCAGTAGTAATGATTTCATGAACTTCTTCACTGAGAAAATAGAAAGCATCAGAACCACAATTGTAAACGTTCAATCTTCAATCGCGCCTTATAATTCAGCTTCAATTATCACCCCGCAAGAACAATTACAGTGCTTTACAACTATAGAACAAAAAGAGTTAAATAAACGTATCACTTCGTCTAAAACAACAACATGTTTATTAGATCCTATACCAACTAAACTACTGAAAGAAGTGTTACCTGTAGTGGAAGAGCCTCTCCTCAATATTATTAACTCGTCTTTATCTTTAGGTCATGTTCCAAGAACATTTAAACTGGCAGTTATAAAACCTCTCATTAAGAAACCACAATTAGATCATAATAATCTAGCAAATTATAGACCCATTTCACATCTTCTATTTATGTCTAAAATATTAGAAAAAGTGGTGTCCGCTCAACTTGGCTCTTTCTTGCAACAAAATGAGATCTATGAAAAGTTTCAGTCTGGATTCAGACCGCATCATAGCACTGAAACGTACTCGGTTACTAACGTAACCTCGGTTCTCTCTAGAGAGGAAACGAGTACTGCGTAATATCTTACGCTAGGGGAAATCTCTTTTCCGCGAGATACTGAAGCCAAAAAATTATCCTTAATTTTGAAATAATGTAAAACGCGTTGCGGCAGCATGCAGACATAGGCGAGACAGCTCGCGCGCCTATTGGCTGCCCTGCGGCAACTGCAGCAGCCTATCGATAAGGCCCTATCGTGACGTCATCACCAATGGGGGCGCTTCGCGCCCCATACGTCACGTCCCGCCGAAACGGGCGTGGCCTGGGGCTATAAATATAGCATCGAAAGGCTAGCTTACCGGTTTTTCATCGCCGGAGCGAACCGGAGCGTGCGCAGGCACGGCAAGATACGCAGTACTCGTTTCCTCTCTAGAGAGAACCGAGGTTACGTTAGTAACCGAGTACGTTCTCTTACGAGAGGTACTCTCGTACTGCGTAATATCTTACGCTAGGGGAAACAGTGTAAAACGCCGTGCATGCTATGATCCAGCACCAAAGTCCCAAGGGCAGGTGCCCGGGCTCATGTAGTACATGATCATAAGTGACTCACAGAGAGCCCAGGAAGAGTGGCTAGAATAGCATCATTCCTGTAATGCAGCATCCTATAAGAACAGTTATAGTGATGGTATTTACTCAGTCAGGGCGACCCCGGCCTGGACTGATGAATATAGTGGGTCTTACACATTGCCCATAAAGCTGCGCGATCTAAACGAGCGTTGCTCGCGCTATTTTGGTATTCTGGGCCGGACGTACTCGGGGCAGACAGTACCGATTTCTAGACTGAAAGCAGCTTAGCTTGCAGAGCGGGAACCTCTAGGTTATAAAACCTTATAAATGTAGACGGGGAGGCCCAGCCTGCCGCCATACAGATATCTTGCAAGGCAATCCCACTAGACCAAGCCCACGACGAGGCCACGCCTCTCGTGGAGTGCGCTCTGACACCCAATGGGCACTGCAAGCCCTTAGAGGTGTAAGCCAGCGCTATAGCATCGACTATCCATCTGGATAGGCTCTGTTTCGAAACGGCGAGTCCCTTAGAACGTCCGTAGAGTGAAACAAAGAGCTGCTCCGTCTGTCTGAAAACAGACGTGCGGGACACATAAGCCCTTAGCGCCCTGACCGGGCAAAGGAAGCTGGCGTCCTTCTCCTCGTTAGAGACCGGCAGGGCAGACAGGGAAATTACCTGGGCCCTGAACGGTGTATTGAGGGATTTAGGGACGTACCCTTGCCTTGGTTTGAGTATGACTTTCGAGTCATTTGGCCCAAACTCCATACACGTCGCGCTCACTGAGAGCGCTTGTAAGTCCCCTATGCGCTTCACTGAAGCGAGAGCCAGAAGAAACACCGTTTTGAAAGACAAGTGTTTGATATCTACTGACTGGATAGGCTCAAATGGGGCACCCTTCATGGCCTCCAAGACCGTAGAAAGGTCCCATATGGGGACTGAGGGAGGTCTGGGAGGATTTAACCTCTTAGCTCCTCTAAGGAACCGAATGACCAGATCGTTCCTTCCTAGTGACTGACCAAGCGTTGGTTTGGAAAACGCTGCTATAGCCGCCACATAGACTTTGAGCGTGGATGGGGCTCTGCCTTCATCCAGTAGCTCTTGTAGGAAGGAGAGAACCTCCGTCACTCCACAGTCCAGGGGTGAAAAGCCGCGTGCTGTGCACCAGCTGGAGAACACTGACCATTTTGAGGAATAGAGCCGTCTCGTAGAGGGAGCTCTAGCCTGCATGATCGTGTTTAACACTCCCTCTGGGATATCAGAGGGTACCCGTTGATGGCCCACGCATGTAGGGACCAAAGCTCCGGGCGAGGATGCCAGATCGAGCCCCTGGCTTGAGAGAGGAGGTCCCTCCTCACTGGTATTGGCCATGGGGCAGTGCTCGTCAGCTGCATAAGAACTGGGAACCAAGCCTGGTTCTTCCAGAACGGAGCAACCAGTAACACTGAGCATCTGCTTTCCCTGATCCGCTCTAATACCTGAGGTAGGAGCGTGATGGGGGGAAAGGCATAGAGCGGGCAGCGGGGCCAGACGTGGGCCAGCGCATCCCTGCTCTTTGAGAAAAATTCCGGGCAGTGAGCGTTTTCTTGAGACGCAAACAGGTCTATCTTTGCTCTGCCGAATGTCTGCCACAGCAGTTGGACTGTCTGCGGATGCAGTGACCATTCTCCTGCTGGAACATTGTTCCTGGACAGTCTGTCTGGTCCCACATTCAGGTGGCCAGGCACATGCGCTGCTCTGAGCGAGCGCAAATTGTGCTGAGCCCATACCAGGAGGCGTTTCGCTAACCTGTATAGGTTTCGGGATGTGATGCCTCCCTGGCGATTTATGTAGGCTACCACTGACATGTTGTCCGAGCGGACCAAGACGTGGTGTCCTGCTATTTGGGGACGAAAGCGCCTCAGCGCGTTGTCGACTGCCATCATTTCCAGGCAGTTTATGTGCAGAAGCTTTTCCCGTTCTGACCACTGGCCAAAAAACGGTCTGCCCTCGAGCAGTGCTCCCCATCCCGAGGTGGAGGCGTCCGTGGACACCACCTTCACACTCGAGGAAGTCCCCAGGCTTACACCTGACTGGTACCAGTCGGTCGCTCTCCAGGGTATCAGTGCTGAGACGCATTCCTGATCGACCTTGAGACGAAAGAGACCTGAAGTCCATGCTCGACGCGGTACTTGCGCTTGTAGCCAGAACTGCAGTGGGCGCATGCGAAGCAGACCCAGCTGGAGAACTGTGGATGCTGCTGCCATGAGACCGAGCATCCTTTGAAACTTCTTTAGCGGGACTATAGTGCCGCGGCGGAAGGTTTCTGTCATGCGCTGAATAGTCAATCTGCGCTGTAGCGATATTTGAGCTGTCATTGACAGCGAGTCCAGTTCTGTGCCCAGGAAAGATATTCTCTGACTGGGAGACAGTGAACTTTTCGCCCAGTTGACTTTGAGACCCAGATTCTCGAGATGTTCGAGTAAAATGGTTCTGTGTTCTATGAGCTCCGTATGTGACTGAGCTAGAACCAGCCAATCGTCCAAGTAGTTCAAAACTCGCATTCCCCGAAGTTTCAGGGGAGCGAGGGCTGCGTCCATGCACTTCGTGAATGTACGGGGTGCTAGGGACAGGCCAAACGGTAGGACTGTGTATTGATAAGCCTGGCCCTCGAAGGCGAATCTCAGAAATCGCCTGTGACGTGACGCTATTTGTATTTGGAAATACGCGTCTTTCAGATCTATTGACACAAACCAGTCCCCGTGGCGAATTTGCGCGAGGATTTTCTTGGTTGTGAGCATTCTGAACCTGCGTTTTGAAAGCGCTACGTTCAGTTGTCTTAGATCTAGAATGGGTCTGAGACCCCCGTCTTTTTTCGGAACCAGAAAATATCTGCTGTATAGCCCCCCTTCGCTCTGAGCTTGAGATAAAGGCTCTATTGCCCCTTTGCTCAACAGCTTCGCAATTTCGGTACGAAGTACACTTGCTACTTCCTTTTCTACCGTGGTTTCGACTCGCACCGCACAACGGCGGGGACGTCGAGCGAACTGTAGCGAATAGCCTCTTTTTATAATGTTCAGCACCCATTCTGATACACCGGGAAGCTTTGCCCACGCATGTGCGTGCATAGCTAAGGGTTGAATGAGATTGGAGCTCTGGTCGTGACATAGTGGCGACCGGGGAGCTTCGGTATGCTGTATTATAGACACCGCATTTGCAGCGCTCGAGGCGGGGAGTGTTTTGATCACAGCGGGCGGTTCGCCCGCGCTCGGCTCTCTCACGGCAGGTAGCTGAGAGACGGCGAGCGTGGGGGAAACCGAGGGATTCGTCATGTCTGTGAGTGAATGTGGGCGCAGGACAGCGGGCACATTTGCACTGAAAACACCATCGACCTGAGTCGGTTGTATGTGTGTTGGTTTCGTTTTTACAGAAACCAAGAGACATGCAGCGTGTAGTGTTTGTGGGCACTGGGACGTGGGCACGTTCACTACATTCTGTGCGCAATCGACATGAGTCGATTTTATGTGCGCGAGCCCTGTGGGGCGGGCTGTGTCTGTGTGTAGGAATGGGCACTGGGCAGTGGGCATTTTTACTACACTCATAACACCGTCGGCCGTGGCCGGAATACCAGAAAATACGCTCTTTACAGGATTTATCTGGGTCGCCGTGAAAACGGCGTTTGTGTACAGGCAAGCGGGTAATGCAACCGACTTGTTTACTGCAGAGTACACTGGAACAGTCGCATGTAATGGAACTGGACGAGCGGGAAGTTTTGGTGGAAACCCGGCCGCAGCGGGGCTTGAACACCGTCGTTTTCCTAAGCTGGCTAGGAAGACTTTGAGGCCTCGGGCTTCATCTCAACCTTCGGCCGAGTCCCACGCTGTGGGGGGCGGCGGCCGGCAGAGCGAGAGCGTGGTCTCTGGTCCCGGGCCTGTCGACGCTGTGAAGCGGCGGCGGGGGGCGGTGGCTGCGAGCTGCGAGCAGACGGCTGTTTAGAGCGGCCTGATGCGGAGCTAGAGCGCTTTGGCAAAAAGTGCTTCATGGCCTGCGACGTCTTTTGTACCTCAGCGAATCTGTCTGCGAAATCTTTGACGGACGATCCAAAGAGGCCAGTAGCAGAAACGGGGGCGTCGAGGAACACAGAGCGCTCCGAGTCCGGCATTTCTGAAAGCGTCAGCCAGAGGTGTCTCTCAGCAACGGTGAGAGAGGCCATGTTCCGCCCTATGGCCTGTGCAGCGGATTTCGTAGCGCGGAGTGCGAGGTCCGTAGCGCTCCTTAAATCCGCCACGTTGATTGCTTCCGTGCCTTCCTCGTCCAGCTTTCGGAGAAGGTTAGCTTGGAAGATCTGGAGAGTGGCCATAGTGTGTAGCGCTGATGCAGCCTGCCCAGCGGCGGTGTAAGCGCGACTGTGCAGGGTGGAAGTAGCGCGGCAGGCTTTTGAAGGTAGCGCCGTCTTAGTCCGCCGTCCAGCAGAGGGCGGGCAAAGATGGGCTGCTACCGCCTCCTCCACTAGAGGGAGAGCGAGGTATCCTCTGTCTTTGGCACCGTCCACCACGGAGAATGCCGCCGAAGCAGAGGAACGTAGCCTGGCTGAAAAAGGGGCGCTCCAAGACTTTGCCAGTTCTTCATGAAGCTCAGGAAGAAACGGGGCGGGTCTTGAGGGCGTGGAAACGCGGTCCCCTTGCAGAAAACAGCCGTCCAGACGGTTGCGTGTAGGCTCGGCGGGCGCGGACCACTCGAGGCCGAGGCTCTCTGTGGCCTGTGTGAGCAGACGCATCAGCTCAGCTTCAATGCTGGCCCGTTTTCCTGACGACTCGCGGGCAGAAGAAGGGGCGAGGTCCACAGAGCTCGCCCAATCCTCGCTGTCCGAAGCCAGGATAGAGCAGTTGTCCTCCTCGAAAACTGCCGCTTCTTCCTTGTCATCTCCGGCGGAAGCGGCGGCCAGCGGCGGCCACTGTCCGGGAGTGAGAGACTCGAGAGAAGCAGACGGCGAAGCTGGCAGGCGCACCGGCGAGCTTTTCTCGGTGGGAGGCTCAGGGATCCGCTGAGCACGGCGCTTTTTACGGCGCGGCGTCGAAGCGGGGGGTGCAGGCTCGTGGAAAGTTGCCATGCGAGTCCTCAGAGTCGCCATAGGCATAAGCTCGCAGTGAGGGCATCCGCCGTCAGCGAGCGCTAGAGCCGCATGTCCTTCACCCAGGCAGGAAACGCAGATGACATGGCGGTCCCCGTCGCTGAGTGGGGCTCGGCACGAGCCACAGGATGGACGAGACATCTTGAAAAAGACGCTCTGCTCTTTTAGAAAGGGAGTGTGAGTCGCGGCGGCGAACACACACAAGCAATGAAAGGATATAACGCCGGATAGCGTAGCAGGAACGGTGGTTGAAGGCGGCGCGGCCAGCGACTCCAGGTACCGAACTCGTCCCGCTGAAATGCTGTTTCCACGGCGCGGCTTCTTCTCTCTGGATCCAGCGATGCGTGAGCTCCGCTGAAGAGATGAAAAATCGGTAAGCTAGCCTTTCGATGCTATATTTATAGCCCCAGGCCACGCCCGTTTCGGCGGGACGTGACGTATGGGGCGCGAAGCGCCCCCATTGGTGATGACGTCACGATAGGGCCTTATCGATAGGCTGCTGCAGTTGCCGCAGGGCAGCCAATAGGCGCGCGAGCTGTCTCGCCTATGTCTGCATGCTGCCGCAACGCGTTTTACATTATTTCAAAATTAAGGATAATTTTTTGGCTTCAGTATCTCGCGGAAAAGAGATTTCCCCTAGCGTAAGATATTACGCAGTACGAGAGTACCTCTCGTAAGAGAACTGCGCTCGTTAAAATCACAAATGATTTACTTTTAGCTTCTGACCAAGGCTGTATATCAATACTAGTTTTACTTGATCTTAGTGCTGCGTTCGATACTATAGATCATACATTACTCTTAGATCGACTACAAAATTATACTGGTGTTCAAGGACAAGCACTAAGCTGGTTCAAATCATACCTATCTGACCGCTACCATTTTGTCTATTTAAATGGAGAAAAATCGATCATAACTCCAGTAAACAATGGAGTGCCGCAGGGATCTGTATTAGGCCCTCTGTTATTTTCAATATATATGATGCCACTTGGAAATATTATAAGGAAACATGGAATTAGTTTCCATTGTTATGCTGATGACACTCAAATATATATTTCATCACGGCCGGATGAAAACGCTAAATTTTCCAAATTGACAGAGTGTGTTAAAGATATAAAAGATTGGATGACGCGTAATTTTCTTTTATTAAATCCAGACAAGACAGAGGTAATACTTATCGGTTCAAAAAACCGCCCACAAAACCTCGCACAATACAACTTTAACATCATAGGATGTCCTGTTACTTTATCCTCTACAGTAAAAGACCTGGGTGTTATACTCGATTGCAACCTGTCTTTTGAAAATCATATTTCATATGTTACAAAAACAGCCTTTTTCCACCTTAGAAACATTGCTAAGCTACGTAATATGCTATCAGTTTCTGATGCAGAAAAGTTAGTTCATGCATTCATGACCTCGAGACTGGATTACTGTAATGCTTTATTAGCTGCATCCTCAATAAACAAGCTACAGTTAGTCCAAAATGCCGCCGCTAGAGTTCTTACGAGATCAAGAAAATATGATCATATAACACCGATTTTATCATCACTGCATTGGTTACCTATAAAGTTCCGTATTAATTACAAGGTATTGCTACTGACTTATAAAGCCCTAAACGGCTTAGCTCCAGTCTATTTAACGGATCTTCTATCACCCTATAATCCATCGCGCTCTTTAAGATCACTAAATTCAAGGCTTTTGGTCATACCTAGGATATCCAGAACCACCAAAGGAGGGAGAGCATTTTCACATTTGGCTCCAAAACTCTGGAATAGTCTTCCTGATACTGTTCGTTGCTCAGACTCGCTCTCCCAGTTTAAAACTAGATTAAAGTCGCATCTCTTCAGCCAGGCATTCATATAATCCTACAGTTCAAACTACAATCCGGCCTCTAGCTCATAAATGCCAGAGGAGAACTGGCCCCCGACTGAGCCTGGGTTCTCCCAAGGTTTTTTTTCTCCATTAGGTCACCTGATGGAGTTTTAGGACACCATTAGGTCACTTGATGGAGTTTTTCGGTTCCTTGCCACTGTTGCCTTTGGCTTGCTCAGTTGGGGATATTTTGGGGATATTTAATTTAATTTTATCAATCAATAAATTCCTCTTGAAACAAACTTTGTTGTATTATTTTAATTTAATACTGTGAAGCTGCTTTGATACAATCTGTATTGTGAAAAGCGCTATACAAATAAACTTAACTTGACTTGACTTGACTGTGCTACAGAGACTGTTATTGAAACATATGGATGAGGACCAAGGTATCAAAACGATGAAGAGCACTTTGCTTGCTGCTTTGCAGAAGCGCTTCTCCAACATTGAACAAAACCCGCTTTACTGCATCGCAACGTTACTCGATCCAAGGTAAAACATTTTTTTAAATAATTTAAATTATAATAAATAAGTTTCCTTTTTTTTTATTAAATGTATATATCATTCATTATTATACTATTACGTTTTTATATTAAATAATTTCATCATAATGATAGAATAAAAAAATTAATAAATGTTGGGGTAATCTATTCAATTTAAATTCCAAAATGCAAGAGTTTTTTTTTTTCTCTTATACTAAATTGTCATTGTTTTTTGTTTGTTTTTTTAGGTATAAAGATCGATTCATCTCCAACACAGACACTGCAAGGCAGGTCAACGAAATGGTGGTACTGGAGCTGCAAAAAAACATCTGTTGGAGAGACAGCCACAGCTGAGGAGCACAGAGAACCAGCTGTCAAAAGGCCTCCAGTGACCAGCCAGGTAGCATTCTGGACAGTGTTTTTGAAGAAATTGCAGATGCATCTACGTCTACGAGCAGATCTCCAACAGCTGTTACCATACAGCTGGAAGCATACCTTGGAGAGACCACTGTGCATCGGTCAGACAAACCCTTCAAGTACTGGGCAGTTAATAATCTGCGATTTCCGGCTCTGGCTCAAATGGCACAAAAATATCTTTCAGCCCTTTGCAGTAGCGTGGAAAGTGAAAGATTATTTAGCTCCGTGTCACACATTCTGAATGAAAGCAGAAGCAGACTTGTTGCTGAACATGCAGAGATGCTTCTGTTCCTTAAAAAGAACCTGCCACTTACTTTTGAAAAATAATCCTCATGGATTTGTTTTTTCTTCAAAAACTCTGAGGAACATCCTTAGCTTATATTTCTTAATTCTTATGAACACTCTTCCTGCAGTTATAGTGTTGCTAGATTTAATAGTACACTCTAATATTTCACTTTACACTTGCGGCTGTGATTACATTGTTATTCAGTGTTATGTTATAAACATTTGTTCTGTGATTTCTTTGGCACTTTATGACAAATTTGATTGTCTTGTTGTCTGTGATTTCTTTAGCACTTTGACAACTTTGTGACAGGCAGGTAAAAATAGCATTCATTATGTCCTTGGTTTTGCCCTTTGGAGGTTATTGGACACTGAAATTTGGGCTTTGAAAATTTGTGATAAGCACATAAGAATGATTCATTTTTTTAAGTTTATTTAAGTTGTTAAAAATAACGATGCTGATATGTTCATTAGTCTCATTGTGTTGTTCTTAGAAAATTGCCACATAAAACGAGCCACCAAAAACCATCTGCAATTATCATTGTTTATGAGAAGGAAAAAAAAGAGGAATGAAATATGACAAAATCATACACTTATTTCAAATATTTCACTAGTGGAAGCAGTTCTATGTTAAATTAAATTATACATACCTTTCACCACTAATTTCAACAGTGACTTCTTCAAAGGGCTTCAAAATCTCACAAACATCCTTAATCATGTCCCATTCTTCGAGTGTCAGGGTTGGAAGGTCGGGGTTTACCAGTGCAATTGTAGCAATGGTTGCTTCCTTCTGCAGCCAAAATCTTTTTAGCATGTAATACGTGGAGTTCCATCTTGTAATTACATCCTGCTTGAGCCTCAGCTCTTCAAGGACCATTTGTTTTTGTTGCCTTTAGTCTTTCTGTTGCAACAGTGCTTCTGTTGACATACTCAACAACACTCTTGACTTTTGTCACTGTCACTTGAATGTGTTTTAAGCTTTCCCTCACAATCAGATTCAGTGTGTGGGCAAAGCATGGCAAGTGCTTCCATTCAGCTCTCCGGATAGCTGCTTCCATGCTGCTGGCATTGTCAGTAACACAAGCAACCACTTTGTTTGTGATTCCCCACTCTTCACAAATCTTTTTAAGTTTGGCTGCCAGGTTGTCAGCAGTTTGTCAGTCAGTGAATGAAAAGCAGTCAAGAAGAGGTGATGAAAGGGTAAAATTTTCATCGATAAAATGACAAGTGACTGCCATAAAACTTGTAGTTGTCCGTGACGTCCAGGTATCAGTCGTCAGACACACAGCAGAGGCATTGCTGACTTTCACTTTCACCTCTTCTTTAATTCTGCCGTAGAGCTGTGGCATCAGAGTGTTTGATATAGTCTTTCGGTTCGGTAAAATGTATGATGAATCAAATTGCCTTCAAGAATCTTCTAAATCCAGTGTCACTGATGATTGAAAAAGGTTGTAAATCCAATCATTTTAACTAACTCCTCATCCACTTTGCTTTGTCTGACAGGGCCAATTGGTGTTCTCACAAAGCTTGTCATCTGACTTTGTCTCGTCCTTTGGACACTGGTGCCAGATGAGGATGCAGTAGAGGCAGTAACAGAGGAGACAGCAGCCGCAGAAGCACTACTACCTGAGGCTGATGCAGTTTCTGTAGATTCTTGCCTTACTTGCACAAGCAATTCACTTGGATGTTTTGTTTGAAGATGTCTTCTGAAATTTGAAGTTGTTCCTCCTTGGCCTGACGAAATATTGTTGCAAAGCTTGCACTTTGCTTTCTGGGGTCCAGCCACATCAAAGTGAAGCCAAATATTGCTCCTTTTTCTGGAGGTCATCTTCAAAAATGGCTTCTCTATCTACTTGTCTCTGCCCTGGTTGTTGTTAGTGAACTTTGGAGTGAGAGGTGTCAAAAAGAGGTGGGGCTTAAGGTACCCTAAGTTC
The DNA here is from genome assembly GCF_965113295.1 of Leuciscus leuciscus. Taxonomy (NCBI): domain Eukaryota; kingdom Metazoa; phylum Chordata; class Actinopteri; order Cypriniformes; family Leuciscidae; genus Leuciscus; species Leuciscus leuciscus. The sequence continues at coordinate 11,592,843 of NC_138730.1, forward strand.
TGTAACAGTAGACAGCAGCTATGTGGGGGAAGGGGTAGTTCATGCCCTTTGACTTGAGGTAACACCCAGTCTCCCTTAGTAGAATAAAAAGCCTAACCAAGAAATAATAGTTTGCTCTAAATTCCTCTTAATATGTCCTTTTAATTTATAATTTATCCTTGCAAGTATTTTTAGGCATTTACTGTAATACTGTAAAGAAAAAACATGTAAAATACAAAAAAAGTGTATTGTGCTTTTCCAAATATACACACAAATAGCATAATAGCATAATAGCATACACAATATATACTGTACACGAAGCTACATATGCAACATGAACATAAATAATTGAACACAGATTTAACTAGGCTATCTAACATTCAGAAATATGAATGTTGTTTATAAAGTATTACGGCAAAATAATTAACATGAAAGCACAACTGCTAAATTTTAAAGGTTTGAAACACAATGAATGTTTTGTAAAACTGTCAAACTAAACATTTAGGCTATTTGTCTGAACATTAATGCATGACATTTTCAGGAACAGCTTATTTCTAAATAAGTTCATTAAAGTACAGCGAGAGCGATTCGAAAGCATATGGAGCCGCCAGCTCTCTCTCGCGACCAGCACCGCTTTGCTACAGCAATTCAAGAATTGTTGCAGTTTCGAATCACCAGTACACTGAACCGAAAACTGTTTCTTTCGGACATGTCCGACCATCTGAGAACTGATGATCATGAGTTTATCCTGACTGTGCCTGTGTGTCTTGTGTGAACTTAGTACCAAACACAGTAGGCAGGCAGACACAGATTATGACAGTGACAGCACTGCTGAACAGAACTGTTTATTTTGGACAACTGAACTGATACTGTGCTGCTAAATTGCCAACTATGAGCATGGGTGACTGAGGACTTGAATGAGGGGGCAAATTTGGCGAAATGTCATTTTATTTAATAACAAATAAAACATACTGGGTAGGCATAGTAAGTTATATTACACAATTAAGCCAAACATGAAAATGAATTGTACTATTGTGTATGCAGGTTATATTGTAAGTTTTTTTATGAGCTGGATCCTGGTTTCTGTAAAAAGTTGATGAAGACTAGTTTATTAACTATCTTTAAGATATGTAAAACATCCACGTTTGCACATTTGTGCCTGTATTGGGCAATTTAGTAGCTAAACTTAAATGAAACTTATCCAAGATGATGATTATTATTATTTAACTACGTTATGATTACAAATTACTTTATTTAAAGGGGACATATCATGTTAAATCCACTTTTTTAGCCCTTAAAAGCATTTTGTTGTATATTTGGAGTGTTTAGAAGTACAGAAAAGTTTAAATTATTCTCTTCAGGTGCTTCGTTGATATCTTTATATTCTGTTTTGGTCATATTTTTCAACCTGTTCCGATTTTTCTGTTCTCTATGACGTTTTTTGATCTATTACGTCACAGTATTTGCAGCGGAACTGCCAAATAAGGACATTGACTTCCGGCCCACCACTTCGAGCAATCCGCCATTTTTATTTCTCGCTGCAATTTTGTAGTCCAAGCTAAAGGATGCAGAAGTTACGAGAGGGTAAGTTAAAATGTTCGGTTGTTGGATGTAGTAACCCACACGCTTCATTACACCGTCTAATGTAGATGAACCGCCGCGCTTGTGACAGGGCGCATGTTTAACTGAAAGAACGAGCAGAGAGAGAGACACGGTCGCGCGCGCGCACTCTCTCTCTTCGGAGCCAGGCGAGAGTGTAAACAAGACTTCGCCATCTCCAAACTAGGCGCTGTCTTGCTCTCTCTCCCTCGCACATATTAATCAAAATAAATCGACACGGTGGTAAAAGGTCGGAAGACCAAAGTTTCATGTGTAAATACAGTAACACACCATTGCGATACATCCATATGAAGACGTTGTTATGCAGGTTCGTCGTCTTCATTTTCATCTCGCTCCGGCTCCGGCTCCGACTCTGGCTCGAACATGTAAGGCTGGCTGGACAAGTCTTCCGTTGTTGACATTTTAATAACGTTTAATAACGTGTGAATAATACGTTTCTGTGCCGCTAGATAATCGTGTCTCTGCTATCAAACTACAAAAATGGCAGAACGGGGTGGAGTTGAACCGAGTGTCACCGCTACAACCTGGAGAGGGGGCGGGGTATGAAGTGTCTCAATTGCATTAAAGAGACCGCACCAAAACGAGTTGCTCTCAGACGCACATCAGAAAAGGGGTAGAAAAGGGGCCTGTGGAGATATAATAATGAGGAATTCAGACCCAAGCATTGCAGTTCTGCTTTATATACACTGTTAGACCTTACCGGGTTTTTTTACAGTAAAATACTGGCAACACTGTTGCCAGTAAAATACTGTTAATTGTACAGTTCTTTACTGTAGTCTAGTTTGTTTCTGTAAAAATGCACTAAATTCTAATTCAAATGAACTAATTACACTTGCAGAAACCGACTGCCTTAAATTGACCAACTGTCATTTAAATGTATTAACTAAAATTTATAATGCATTAATAATGTGAGCAAAGTAAAACTGTGAACTTCTTTCATTTGAGACCACTAAAAACCTATTGTACATAAAAAGATTTCCACTGGACCAGCAACTACACAGTCACTGTCTGTTAAATAAAGCAATATGCAGAATATCATCAATGTTTGTAGATCTTCTCCTGGACTGAAGCACAAGCTCTACTCTTCTGCACAATGGTGACCCCAAAAATTAATTTTACAGTAAACTACTGGCAACAGTGTTGCCAGTATAAACCTGTTTTATAACTTACAGTTTATTACTGTTAAAATACATTTTGTGGGTGTGTCTTTTTATCTTACACTGTTAACCCTTTCAACCCCACAGGAAATCCACTCTACAATGAGTAAAAAGTAACATTGAGACAGTGCTGCAGTGAGATAATTAAGGGAATATGTAAGTGATTGTTGAGCATTAGTGATGAACACCTGCTGTTAATAAGCAGAATCACTGAAGAAAAGAGAAACACAAGAACAGAAAATAGAGAAACACAATAACTACGACTGACTTCCAGCCATTACACATTATTACACTTATTATTAACCAGTATGACTTTATGTCTGTCATACAGAAGTTGTTATTGAAAATGTTTGTTTGAAGTTACCATTATAGAGATCAGTGTTTGCTTTAGTTGGGATGTTGATGCTAAAACATTCATTTTTCTTTTGCTGCTTGAGCTGTGTTTTTGCAAGTCACACTTGTGCGCACACAGTTTATGAATGATTGTGGTTGTAATGCTTATGATGACAAAATCATCATATTGCCTGTTCATTCACTAAGGAATTAGTTCTTATTCATTCAGAGTTTTATCCTCGATCAAAAGTGTTACATTAGCACTACTGTGAAACTACAGCAATAAATTGCTATGACTCTTTTTTTAACACATCATGCATAAACCAAAAAAAAATAGAGCTACACTATGTTTTAGAAACACAGAGATATCACAATTTAGCACATTAATCTCAACAATGGTGGCAATATTTCTTCTTTTTTTATTATTCATGCAGCAGTGCATGCTGGGAGTTTTATATTATCCTGGAACCCAGCATGCATTGCGACATGAAACTTTTCACCATTGTTGAGATTCATATGCTGATTGTTGATGTCTGTGTGTGTCTGAGTCAAGCAGGAGTAAAACAAAATTGAATGCACTATATGATTGTTATTTTTCAGAAGACCTGATAACAGAAATATTGATTTCATTTTGTCGATACACAGATTTATGCTAAATATGACATACCCATAATTTCAATGAATATATACAGGAATAATCTAAAAATCAGATAGTCCAAGATGATTGTGACATCATCACAAAAGAATAAAAACACCTGATCATCTTCCTCTTGACTTTTTCTTGCCATAACAAATGTGTTTTATAAACTCACTGTTACAGCAGCCAGAGAGAGATGAAAGGTAAGTAGTTAAGGGACAAGAGACCAACTAAAGCAAATACTGATTTTCATCATGGTGACAACAAATTTTATTATTAACTAAATCTTTGTTAATTCTCAACAAGAACTTTTGTACATGTATGAAATAAATAATCGTAAACTGGTTTGTAAACTGGTTTCACACTCAGTGGCTGGAAGTCAGTTGTAGTTCTTGTGTTTCTGTTCTTGTTTATCTGTCCTTCAGTGATTCTGCTTATCAGGTGTTCATCAGTTTCTCAATTCACTCACTTCTTTTCATTCACTCTGTCAAGTGGACTATATTAGTGAACTAATGTAGGGAATAGTGAATGAGGGTATAGGGTGTGATTGGGAAAACAGCCTCTGAGTGTCGATTTTGAGCACTGTTGATTTACAGTATATTCCTGTAGGCTAGTTTTGTTTTCTACGGTATATTACTGTTTTAATGGAAAATGGTATGATACTGTCTGAATTACGCCTTTTTTTACAGCAAGGTTTAACAGTGTAGACTACAAATGTATGATTTATATGTAAAAAGGAACGATTTAAAAGCATGATATGTGTCCTTTAAATGTGTTTAAGAGTATGATCTGCCGGCGGGATGAGAGAATTTACGTCATTACGTCACTCTGAATGACGTCATTACGTGAGGACTTAAAATAACTGGATAAACGTTTTTTTTAAACCGGTTCATTGAAACAAACTGCCCGAAAGAACCAGTTTGCGGAAAAGAACCGGACTTCCCATCACTACAACTCCACAAGTTCACCATCGCTTCTTCATTCAACGCAGAAGAAATTGATTGCAACTTTCTGACTATGATATGATCTCATATCATCACATCATATGATCGTTTGCTAATTCTGGGTGATTTTAATATTCATGTCTGCTGTCCTGGAAAGCCTATGGTCACTGAGTTTATTTATGTCCTGGACTACTTTGGTTTCATTCAGTAGATAAGGCTACACATGTACTTGGGCCTACTCTTGACCTTATCATGGGTTTTCCATTGATAATATAAAAATGGAAGATGCATGTTTTTCAGATCACAAGCCTATTGTATTCAATGGCATAGTATACTATCTAACTCTACAGTGTACTGTTAAAATTACAGGTTTTTATGCTATTTCAGTTGCTGCTGAGCATTCTTCAAGCCCAGAAAATCTAATTTCTCTCTTTAATTCTTCTTGCTCAGATATCTTGGGACTCTATCCACCTTCTTCTACAACAAGGAAGTAAAGCGTTTTCTGTGAATGTGCGAGACTTCTGATTTATTAGCCGCTATAGGAAATAACCAGAAGAATATATCAAGTGCAGTAAACTGTTAAAGTGTTTGTGCTACAAACCAGCATGTTTGTGCTCGAAGTGGGGCGGTACTCACCGGTACGCAGTACCGGCACTTCTACGTTACTCTTAAGCGTACCTGCACTTTTTCTTGCGTACCACTACTTCTCGCATGTAGCCGGTACTCTATGAGGCGCCGGACTGGATAAAAGCGAAGCGAACTCCGCGAGCGCTCGACAGTGCGCGAGAGAGACCGTGTGTGTGTCCGAGAGCGCGCTTGACAGTGAGCGAGAGTGACCGTGTGTGTGTGTCCGAGAGCGCACTCGACAGTGAGCGAGAGTGACCGTGTGTGTGTGTCCGAGAGTGCGCTCGACAGTGAGCGAGAGTGACCGTGTGTGTGTGTCCGAGAGCGCGCTCGACAGTGCGCGAGAGACCGAGGTCCGAGGTGCGTTCCATTCGACAGGGTCCCTACGCAGTGTTCACTGCTCCCTCGGGACACTTTTGACTTAAAAGTTTTAGATTTAGAATTTTTTAAAAACGTAGCTTCATCGGAATGGTATACACAGGGATCTAGTGGTTACACCATCAAATTACCGGTTTTATTTTATTTTCTCTCAACAGATGGCGCTATACTGCCTTAAAAGAATGGTAATCTGAAATAATCTGAAACACTGCATTAATTGAAAGATTATTTTAAAAATTGTAATTATTATTATATAATAATTATTATTATAATTTTCAATGGAAAAAAATGGACCACAATTATTTCATAAATATTAATTAGTAGGTTACCATAAAATGCTCTCAAAATACAAAAGTAAAATATTATTGAACTAAAGTATATTACATTGATTTTGCTTAAAGGGGTGGTATAATGCCCTTTTCACAAGATGTAAAATATATCTATGATGTCCCCAGAGTGTGTGTGTGAAGTTTTAGCGCAAAATACCCCACAGATATTTTTATATAGCAAGTTAAAGTTGTCACTTTTTGAGGGTTTGCAAAAACGCACCGTTTTGTGCCTGGCCCTTTAAATGCAAATGAGCTGCTGCAGAGGGCGGGGTTTCAAGAGCTCGTGTGTGTTAGCAGCTGCTGTTACCTCACGCAGACACACTAAAATGACAGAAACTGTTCTGCCTTTAATGTTAAACGGAGTCAGATAAGGATGGAGAGACTCAAGAAGAAGTGACAACATGTAGAATGCAACAGGACGTCTCTGAATGGTTAGTTGATGAATTTATGTTGCTGATGTGGAGTTAACTATCTTCAATTAGGATATTCTGTCATGATAAATCTATAAATTGCTCATATATGAACTGTTGTGAGATGCACACAGAGCGACTTTCTATTGCATGTGAAAAGATGGATGCTAAAGTTTGAGCTGACTCACAAATGTACTCTTATACAACAACTTTTCCTCTTCTCAACATGGACTGCGTGTTCCTGGGGGCGGGGTTTATGTAAATTCTAGGGTTAGTGATGTCACTAACCCGAGAGGAATGTCGTGTAGTCCCAACCAGCCGTTTGTTGTAGTCCTTTTCTTTAAAAGCAAATCTCTCCCTTTGCTTTGAACTTTGAGCGTTGTAACTTTGCAGATGTTGTTTATGCTCAAACAGCAACATTACACACTAACTAAAGTTAGAAAAGTGAAATCACACTCAACCACCCCTTTAAGTTTCATTTTCAGGTGTCCGGTCGCGAAGACTCCCAAAAGTGGAGCACCAGAGGGAAAAATATATTTGTTTATTTGTAATTTAGTAATATAACGTAATTTAGTAATATAACACAAGGTATATCATTATATAATTGTAAATAATTTTTTTCAAAAATAAAATATATACACTTTAATAAATCCTTACTCGCGTGCCAAGCCCGCGAAACCATGGCAGCAGCATATGCTGGGGTCTGTGACAGTCGCGTGTGCACCTGACTCACTTCTGCAGAGGACTTCCACTACCGCCAGTTTTTTTCAGGTAAGGTTGAAGGTCTTTTTACTTAGCCGTTCTATTTCAATTCAATTATTCAAAACATAAGCCCACAACGAAACAAAATAACACAAAATATGTAGACAGGATAGTAATAAAATTGAATCACAAGGACAGTCTGAGCAGATCAATTCGTTTTTCTCAGGGTAAAAACTCAATGAATGGTCATAAAATTGACATACTGCCTTTCCCAGTTAATATACCACATTTACTTTTACCACACAAACTGGTTTTCCATCCTTTTTTGTGCTAACTAACCACTCGTCTGCACTGTTAACAACATTATGTGGTTGCCGTTAAATACCGTTATGTCTGTGTGACGTCATTCGCGCGAAAGGAGTATCAATCCTATTCAGAGAATCTCCTTAGTTTTTTAGGGTTATATTATATCTGTCATGTTAACAATGCTCAAAGATAAATTTATGAATTATTCATACAATTATCAATAATATCTTCACGTCTTTGTTTGGAAATTAACAAAGTGAAGTAAGCCCCCTCTGCAAGCCTGACAGCTGTGAGCGCGCGAGCTGCCCATCTCTCACACAATGACGCGTGCACTTAAGACAGAGAGACAGAAAACACTCGCCCGTCATTTTATAAATTATAATAAAATAATAACACCAATAATACATTTCAATATTAAAAATGCTTCTTGGTTGTTAGAAGGGTTGTAGGTCTCATTAAAAGCATTGTTCTTCTATTCTTAGGCTATTTTTGCACATATTCATTAATCAGAGCTTTTTTTTTACTTTGGGAATTTATACCATGAAAATATTTCTCTTCTCTTTTTTTCTGTGTCTATTCCCGTCTGATTTTTGTAAGTGATCAATCTAGCAGTCATCCTGCATTTCTGATTTGCCATACTGATCAGTCAATACTGAAAACTGAATGCATTTTTAACTTGTACAGACATTTGCAATACCTACATTCTGACATGTTTCTTCTTTTTCTCTCCTCTGCTTGTCTCAACAGCCGCTAAAATACACCCCAAAGGCTCTTTTAAGAGCCACTGCACAGAGATATTATCTTCTGTTTTAATATCATATTATTATTACCTATTATCCGACTGCATGAGACTTGTCTTTTGTGTGCATGACTCTGTCTCTCTCGCGCACTGTGGAGCGAAGCTAGAAACTAAAAAGAAGTGTGTCAACTTTGTAAGTCATTATGTTAGCCTGGCTTCAGAAAGGTACTAAAAGAACACGTGTGCCAGAGCCAGACACGTCAACAGAGGTCCAAGTCCAACCAGAAACATCGGGTATGAATACGATTCATGAGCTTCAAACTAAAATTAACGTTGATGTGAGCGGAACAGCTAGCGTTAATGAGGAGCTCTGGGGTCTGGGCTGTTTTTGGGGCCCTTGAGATGTTCTGACATGCCATGACATTTGTGCTTTTTTCAGTTGCATATAAACATATTAATGGCAAAGGTGTAAATTCACTCTATATAGCACAAACAGGGCTACCATAATATGTGAGCCACGTGTATGTACATGTTTTCATTTTTGAGAGAATAATGTTTATGCATGGTTATTGAAAAAACTAAAAACTAAAATTTCTGAAATAAGGCCACAAAACACATAGTAAATATGTGTCAATAAGACTTTTGACTAATGGATGTCCTCGCCTAGAGTTTTTTCTTCAAAATTATGTGAAAATAGTCTTGCTTTATCGTTCACATAAAACCATACATTGATTTAAATTGATGTAAAACAGGTTTTGCTTGGAAAGCCAATATGCGAGGGGGGCGTGAACGAGGAGTGGTTTACACCTTAGAATACAGTGTCCCACCCACTCTGCATAATGATGAGCCATTCACTCAGGTGTGACACTGACTGAGCCACAATGCAAGGACAAAAGATATATTTAGAAGAAGACTTATATTGACCATTTAAGATTTTGCTTACATCTATCTTGTAAATATGTTTTGCTATTTTATTAAAAAGGTTACAATTACAACAATAATTACAATTTCAACAATATTTCAAGTGTACTCTTTCTTTGTAAAAAAAAATGATTATAGGCCTACATTTTATCTATGTATTCATTAGTTTGAATATAGTCAACATTGGAACAGCTAACATCTTAGTTGATGACTTTATTTTTGACAAAAATAGATATAGAAATTGCTAAACAAAAGCTTATTTGACGTGGCAGTATATTCTACAGTAAAAACTGTACCCAAATCTAGTCAACAAGATCTTTCATATTCGCCTGACTGTAACGTTGTTTTCATGAAATATTAGGGCATATTGTTAATTTGCAGTTTAATACGTTGCTTATACAAATATCAATTTTTACTCATCTCAGTATAGCAATACAGTTTGCTAAAACATCATCATTCATTCACACACGCAATTTAAATTTAACTTCTGGCAAAGATGAAGTTGACGATAGGCTATTGACTCGCGATCTTCGCAGTAGGCTAGTGAACGCACCGGAGAAATGCACATTTATTAGGCTACATAGTTTTTTGTTTTGGATGTTTTTGTTTAGAACCAGCTTTCTGTAAATATATTTCAAATTTTTTAGACATGTGAGGCGAGTAGGCTACGGTCTGGTTAATGATGATCTCCAGTTCAAGCATCTTATGTTGTGATTGCTAGCCTATATTTACTTTAAATCCAGGAAATTTGTTAATGAAAAAATTATTAAAATTAAGATACAATTGATACAAAACGAAATTCGTTTTAAAGAAAGGATTTGTAGTTTCTGTTTTGAGGTCTCTGTGAAAGTTTGAAAGTCTTTTAGTGTGCTTTCAGAGCGCTCGCGTCCATAATGGAGAACTGTCACGTAATATAGTTTTTTCCTCATAAATGCGAACACGAAAAATAAAAGACAAAAGACTTAAGTAAAACTTACTCCGAAATTGTGTCCTCGGCGGAATTCGCTCTTCAAAATGCTGCCGTTCGTAGTCTGAGTTACAATCTTCCTCTGAGGAAACAACCCGGTATCATGCATTCTTCCTCGCTGTCCAGAATCATCTGAAGGACGTCTTTACTGGAGAAGCGTGCCATACTCAAAACGCGATGAACTATCAGTAAGTCTGATGAAGAAACTGTGTTTTTATGGCATTGATCGGGGGGCGTATGCGATGCATACTAGATCACCTAAACTATTTACCATTTGAATAGCGCCGGGGGCGGGGCGGCCTCAACTCATTATAGAGATAATGAGGCAGAAGGAAAAACGGTACCTCTCCTTGCTTTCATACGGATTACATGAGTTGAAAACATTAGTTTTTTATATAAATTACTTCATTTAAAAGAAGAGATTTCAAGCTTCATAAAGACATATCTCACGTGTCTGTGTGAGAAGTATTCGGTGAGTTACAGTTCATTTTCGGACGCGTTTCAGAATGGACTACACTGACAGAGAGAAGGCAGAACTCGCTTCGTGTTTATTTTTCTTTATTTGGCGAAAAGCTCAACACTTTGTTTTTATTATGAGTATACACAAAAATAATACACATTTAACAGAATCGGTTGATGTACGAAACTCCTAGGAAAATCAAAGTCAACAGAGTATTTATGAGTTTCTTTTACACTGATAAAAAAAAAGCGAGCTGGTATCGCCGGCGATACCGTCGACCTCAGGGGGTTTTAATGTTGTTACCTTAGTCAATGACACCGACGTCAACAATAACGTGAGTGATGAAACACATGGATGGCCTGACTGTTGGTCAAGGGACCAAATGATGTATTTTTGCTCCAGGAATAGCTGGCTCGTTTTTAAAGAAGATAAACTGGGCTGCAAAACATGTAGCAGCATCCCGTCACTTGCTGCCCAGACAGAGAGGGGACTGAAGCTGCCAAGAGAATGGAGGGAATGTTTAATTCAAGCCTTTGGTACAGACAAGGCAAAGCAACAGCAGTCACTGCGCAAAAAATTTAAAGACCACAGAGATTCGAAAGCACACATTAAGGCAGCCGAAATAGCAGAGTTGGCATCCCGCAATGAGCTGAGCAGGCAAGTTCAATCTATGCACAGGGCTGAACACGAAACTACATCTCGAGTGTTCCGAACTGCATACAAAATTGGCAAGCACGGGCGTCCATTCAAAGACATGCGAATAGATGTAATGTTGCAAGAGTTGAATGGAGTGAACATGGGCCGAGTTCTGCACTCCGACAAGACATGTGCCGACATTATTGACCATATTGCAACGGAGATGAGGGAAAAGATGGTTGATGACATCATTGTGAACAGAAGAAAAGTGTGCTTGTTGATAGACGAGTCTACGACGATCAGTGGGAAAACTGTGTTGGTTGTCTGTTTGCGGACAGCTATTGCTGACGCAGAACCTGACACGTTTTTTTTTTTAACTGCTTCAGTTGGAAGGGACCACAGCAAATGCTATCACAGAGACATTGTTGTTATGCCTCCATAAATATGGATTCGATGACCACTTTTTGGGTGAGTGTTTTGTGGCCTTTGTATGTGATGGAGCATCAGTGATGCTTGGCAGAAAAGCAGGGGTGGCTACACAACTTAGTGCCAGATTCCCAGACTTGTTTGTGTGGCACTGTTTAAATCATCGCCTAGAATTGGCAGTTGGGGATGTTCTCAAGGAGGTCAGTGGTCTGAATCACTTCAAGATTTTTTTTGATAAGCTATACACTTTATATCATGCCTCACCCAAAAACCAAAGAGAATTGCATCAACATGCACAATGTGTTGGGCAGCGTCTCCTTGTCATTGGCTGTGTTTTGTCAATCCGCTGGGTAGCTTCAAGTGAGAGGACTGTAAAGGCTGTTTGGGAGAATTACAGAGCGCTTCAGACACACTTTTTTAGTGCTGCTCATGATGTCACCAGGGATTTAACAGAGAGAGCAAAATATAAGGGACTCCTTGACGTTCTCACCTCTGTGTCTTTCGTGTGTAATCTTGGAGTTATGTACGATGCCCTAACAGAACTGAGTGATCTCTCAAGGATGCTTCAAAAGAGAGGCACAACACTGCCTGAAGCAGACAGGATGCTGTTTCGGGAGATCCGGGTGTTTGAGTCCATGGTTTCAACACCTGGCCCCCACACAGACTGTTCTTCAAGCTGAAACCGAGAAATTGTTCCAGAATGTATCACTGTGTGACAATCAAAGGATTGTAAAGATCAATGTAGGACAGTTCTTTTGCAGCATGGCGGAAAATATGAGATCCAGGACAGCTACAACAACTTCCTCTCATGTCAGCACACAGGAAAGTTCCTCACATAGAGGTGGAAGCAAACTGATGTCCGACTTAAAGGTTCTTCAACCAGATACTTGGCCAGAGGAAAATGTGGACATACAACATGGTGAAGCAGAGGTCCTTCGCTTATGTGACACATTTAAAATTGAGAGAAGAGAGAGCATCCAGGGATTTCGGGAGTACAAGGAACTGAGGGCATGCCGGACCCCAGCAGCCCTCAAGCCTCTTCTTAAAGCTGTCCATACAATTGCAATGTCTACCAGTGAATGCGAAAGAACCTTCAGTTGCATGAATGACATTCTTACAGTCAAAAGGAACTCCCTTGCTGTAAACAGACTGTCCAACCTGGTGTTCCTGAAATGCAATGGATCACTATTACAGCAGTTTAGTCCACACTATTATGTGAGATCATGGTTGGCAAAGGGACGAAGATCTGCAGATGAACTTGCATGTGAAGCCCCTCACCATTCAGCAGCAGCTGACCCCAAGACCTTCTGGAGCCTTTTTTAAGTAAAGTAAAAGTAAACCATCTTTTTGTCTTATAAAATGTAGAACAGAATTTAGATTCCAAATACTTCTGTTTAGGATACTTTTGGTTTCCTCCTGTCTTTGGCAATGAATATGTGTCAGCGCAATGGATTACAATTTATTTAACGTAACTTCTTCACTAAATGCAACCCCACACTGCCAACTAATCTTTTACCTCTGGTTCTATCTCTGAAAGCCTGTGCCTCACAAAGGCACCAACAAATCTGATGAACCCAATGTTCCTGGGATCCTGATGAGCTGATGAACAACCCCATAACATCCTTTTGACATTCTTTATGAACACCTCTTATATATATTTAATAAATACTTTTTTTTTATGTCAGACATGTATGCTACTTTCAAATATTCAATCAAATAATATAACTTACTTGTCAACTGTTTCTTTATAGCCTAGACTGAATTCACTGCCATCTGTGTAGCTATTCTCTAATTTTATGTCTGGCATTAACCCTGTGTGTGTGTGATTGTACAGTTCCAATCTCAGCACCGTTGCTGACTTGGAGGAGTTCTGTTTTCTCACACACACACACACACACACACACACACACACACACACACACACACACACACACACACACAGACACAGTTTTGTTTTTGATTTGCCAATGCAAGTGAGTACCGGCACCTTTTTTTTTCCCACTTCAAGCACTGATTAAGACAATACATTAAAATAATATGGTAAGAAATGCCAGTTTGCAATATCAAACAGCATAACGAGCTGTTTTGTACAGTTACAATTACCTGGAAGTGAATGACACCGGAAGCCAGACACATTAATTACAAATGGCCACGCTCGCTTTTACCTGAAAAATAAGAACAATATAATTTAATGTAGTATACTTATTCTAACCCTACCAGTCTACTGATACTCTTCTAACACTCTAATGAGAGTTAGTAGTGCAATGGTACTTATAGTTAACAGAATCTATCTATATATCTGATAGACTGTACTACTGCCTTCAAAAACGTCAAACTTTAAGCTTTGAGACCACTTCAAATTGAAAACATTCAAACAAAGTTTTAAAACTTCTTCAAAACTGGTCAGGCTTTCTCAACCCGACATCAAAGTTTATCTTGAAGGAGCATTTTTATTTAGTTACTTTAAACATCCAACACACATTTTGTTCTGGGATTAAATGCTTCAAAGTAACATCTGTGATAACCACCGTCTTTTATTTTCTACAGAGAAGCCAGGGGTGAAAGAAGAAAAAAAAGAAAAGAAAAAGAAAGAAAGAAAAGCTGATGATGTAATAGACATTTCCACAAATAACTTGGACTCTAAGACAAGCATGTTGGGGGAAAAACTGATTATGTGACATGGGACCCCACAGAAAAGCAGGACTCAAAGACAAATAGTTTGTGCCCACACTGCACAACTGTGCTAAGTTCAGCCAAAAACTTGCGAAGACACATCAGAGAAGAACGCAACTTTGATGCTACACCCATGTGTTGACACCAGGAATGGAATTTATGTAACTCCGAAATATAATCACAGTCCGGTCTTTCCTGTTCATGTTATAAAATCAACAAATCCCCCAAGCCCCAAACTGTGAGGTAGAAAAGTGTTGTAGATTCATGAAAATTGCGTGGTCTTGATGAGCAAAGGGCTGATGACCTCTTGAGTGCTTAATGTCAAGAGCTTAACAATGCTGCCATCACGTACGAAGTGGATAGTTTGTTTTCCATATAGATGAAGGATACTCTGCATGGTGGTGCTTTTTCAGTATTCACAAATCTGACTGACTTCTGGTGTCAGTTCAGGCGAACAAGAGTGACATTTGATTCAGTGGTAGGACGGTGGAACTATCCAAGGAAACAGAAGATCACACTGTTGTATGATGGGATTGTGGTGGCTTTTTCAGGAGTCCCCAGCCATCATAGTTTTCACCTCAGACATTCAAGCAGAGAACATCAATGACTCAATGAGTAATTTGGTTGAGCCACACAATGTGAATGCTTCCAAAATCTGTCTTATGACAGAATACCTTTTAAAACAAAAACGCATCCCATGCCTGCAGGACATACCTTTGAAGCTGAGGACTCAGGAGGAACAACCACCACCATGTTTTGTTCCCACAGATCACACCTGCCCCTAATGTCCTGGGCCTACCCCTCTGGCACTGCATCCGTACAAAGTTGTAACCACCCAGGCAACTGTGTATGGGATTGACTATGTCAGAAAAGGTAAGCTGAACATGAAATCAAGTCTACTCTTCCATATATGTACCCATTACGATATCACAGTCATATCTGGTTTTAATTAAAGCATTTCCACTGAAGAATGAAATTATTTGGAATTACACATTTGTTGGTAGCACTGAATCTCTGCTTATCTGTGAAGGTTTGTGTGCTTGTCATGCCTTTATAACTATAAACCTTAATTTCCAGATGGGACCTTTAAAAGGCCAGATCCAGATACCATATTTGACAAAGACCTGGAAGTGGACATTGTAAAGTCATGGTCCGATCTGAACAAGTCACTAATAGCGGAAGGACTTGTATCAGGTTTGGATTATAGTGTGACATTGATCAATATGATCCTAAATGTAGAAAGCTGTGGTATGAACGTTACACTTTTAGGCAAGGGAACACAACACAATCAAAATGTTTGCACAAATGCATTCACAATGTTGTGTGTCTAACTAATAGGAGCCACTGTGGCAAACCTGTACTCAACATCTGTTCGGCATTCCACTTTGGCAGTGGCACCATGGATGTGAGAGCACAGCAGAGTTGGAC
Organism: Leuciscus leuciscus; assembly: GCF_965113295.1. Lineage (NCBI taxonomy): Eukaryota > Metazoa > Chordata > Actinopteri > Cypriniformes > Leuciscidae > Leuciscus > Leuciscus leuciscus. The sequence goes on from NC_138730.1 coordinate 11,608,512, forward strand.
ACATTCTCCCCAAAACTGAGGCCAAAAAGGCTATGAAAAATAAAAAAAGATGACATCAAGCACACTGTTAAATGTTTCTGTTAATTTACACCCAAATTTCAACATGATTAACCTGTTATTTTTAATAACTGCTGCGCCTTACTGTTCATTTTAGGAAATATATGTTAAATAACACCTCATTTTTGTTATTTAACACCTCATTGTTAAATAACACCTCATTTTTGTTATTTAACCGCAAAATCGAAAATTCAAGCAAAGATGTCAGATAGAGTAAGATGGTCTGGTATATTTGGAGATAAATGCCGATATGCAATTTTATGCTTATTATAAAAAAAAGTTATTATTTATCAGTGGGGAAGTTAGCAATTTCATTTCGTTTTTTTTTAGGTTGCTAAACAACGACTGATTCAATCAATAGTCGAGTCGTGCAATCCATTACTAACAAACTAAATATTGTATGCATTTACTGAATGAAGATTAGACAAATTAAACACCGGATTTCTCTACTGCAAATGTTATAAAGAATAATCTTGCATCGCCTATTCCACAGAAATAAGTTTGCGGTGTTTTATGTGCATGCGCAAATGTGTTTGTTATCGTGGGTGTAATAGCCTTTTATTACCCTATTTAATACCTACACTTCGGATTTTACGCGAGAAGCCCTTACATTTAGTTGAGGAACTGCGCTGTGTGTGTGTGTGTGTCTGTGTCTGTGTAACGGTCACCAGCTGGAGTGCCCTTGAGAGCCACCAGAGGGCACTCCACATCAGACACTCACGTTCACTCTCAGACTACATTTCCCATACTCACTGCCCGGACTCATCATCTCTGATCACTCATCACAGTCACCTGTACCTCATTATCACTGATTGCATTCACCTGTGTCCCATCACCCTGTTAGTCTCAGTCTATTTATACCATGTTCATTCATTCACTCGCAGCAAAGTCTTGTTGTACTGTTACTGCATTTCTGAGTGTTATTTACCTGTGTTTGATTCTTGTATTGCTGACCTTGGACTGTTTCACCGTTTCCTGATTGTTTCTCTGCCTGGCCTGACTTGGATTGTTTATTGGACTCTGATAATTGCTGCCTGCCCTGACCTCTGCCTGTTATTCGGATGTTCTCTGTGTTTCCTCCATTGATCTGTTTGCTGTTGTTGACCCTGCCTGTACGACTACTCTGTAATAAAGCTGCATTTGGATCTTCTCCTTCGAGTCTTGGAGCAGTTCATAACAGTCTGTCTGTCCCCTGTTCTTTCTGAACACGGTGTAAATATCCGTAAGACACGCAGCATGCTGGCAGGCGCCCGCGCCTCTTTATTATGTCTATTGGCGCCTCTATCTGAAATAACATGATCATACAGTATTTTTTTGCATTCTGGGAAGGAGCGTAGAAGGCATTTGAACCTGCAACGAACACGGAGATCCATGTCGGACGATCGCGGTGGAGATATACCCGACCAAAATCACAATAATCCGGTGAGATTAAAGAGTTTCTTGAAAGTCATGCATAGTTTTAACATCTATCAGTGATGTTGATGTATACTAAATGCCACGGACTTACACCAAAGAGTATAGAAGCCCAAGAGGCGAAACTCTGTTGTGTTATGGGTAACAGTCTGTAGATGGCGCTGCGGAGGCGCGTCTGCCATTATGGGCTGAAAGCTGCTGAAATCGTTAGCGCCAGTCAATGGCAAAATCAATGCCTCTTCTCTCACAAAAAGAAAAAAATACAAAAAAACGTCTCATACACAAATGCACACACAATAGAAGGTGGTGTCTGATTAATTACTGAGATCTTATGGCACCACTTCCATTTTAGTACTGTTTATAGTTCATGTGTGCACTTCCTAGATTTCACATCTTTTTTGTACCTTTCCGCCTGTAATAGGACATTCATAGATTGTTTTTGTTCTTGCCATTGAAACGTTCACTGTGTGCACTTTCACTGAAGATGTTGAAAAAACTAGTTGTTAATATTTTTGTGATATTCTATGTAAAAGATTAACTGTCTTAAGAAATGTTCATTTATATATTTTATATATTTATTTATTTATTTATTTTTCCAAATCATATATATGGTGATGTTCACTAATTTCAAAATCAACATTTGAATAAATATCTTATTACTGTGTGTCTGCATAAATATTATTTCATGAATTTCTGTTATTCATACAGTATAACAAGGAAAATGCATAATAGAACATAAATATTGATAGATTAAAGGTTTGCAGTAATTTTATAATTGTATCTTTGTAAACCGTAAGTGGTAGGCTAATGAAGCCGATTCGGTGGGGGACATACCCTTACGAAAAAGTACTATAGGAATCTAATAGTATTTTGGGACAAAATATTATAGGAATCTTATAGGAATACGAGCCGCTATAGTATTTCTATAGTAGTCTTATAGTCCTTCTATAGTAATATTTTGTCCCAAAATACTATTTTCCTAAGGGTAATTAGGCCATGCATAACCAACACATAAACGTAACATTTTCTGTCATTTAACGTCGGTCATCCTCATTAATGTATTTTAAATTGTTTTCATATTTAGATATGACGGCCAGAAAAAATTAAGTTATGTTAAGTTTTTGTTATGTTAAGTTTTTCAGTGCCATTGACTGAAATGGCATTTTCGGCGTTTTCCTTCAGTTTTCAGTCCATAATGGCGGCCGCGCCGTCACGTCATGGGGGCAACTGTTGCTATGGAGCGTTCTATTGAGTTTCGCCTCTTGGGCTTCTATACTCTTTGCTTACACCACATGAAATGAAGCAACTTAGCTAGCTAGCTGGCTGCTAATGAGCGAAGCTAGCAACATTTCGATAGTTTATCCATTAATTTTAGAAACAATTAATGCTCTTATTTTAATGTCCATTTATGTATAGATCTAACGTTAAGTCTATAAACAATAGGCTAACGTTAGGCCTATAACGTTTAAGTAGCATTCCCGTGGTCAAGTTTGTGTGGCATTCTTGCCATGTGCACGTCTGGTTAAAGCAGATTGAATTCATCCTGAAAATCAGACGGAGCTAACATAAATCTATTTACTGATCTGTTTATGATGCTAGATAGTTGGTCTAAGACTGTATTTGATGAATTCATGTCAGCTGCTCGTCTTTGATGGATTATAGCTGTTTGGGCCACCAGACATGCTGGTGTGACTATTTTATGTGCAGGTTTTAGCCTATCAATGAGGTAAATCCAGCAAAAACAGCTACTAATCGGGCTAGTGCAATATCTAGCTATTAGCTATCTCTTTTTTGCATTGGCATAGTGCACCCTATTTTGTGTTTGTTTGTTTTTTTGCTGTTTTGATTATCATTGAGTTGTAGATCAATGTTTACATTTGTTTTTTGTTTTTTTATTACAGATGCAGGGTACCATGACAGCACAGAACCAGGTGGAAATTTGAATGGTTTCTTACTTGCTTTAATCTAGCAATTTACTGTTACTGCTAATCTATCTAATCTAAAGTCTAATTGGCTTGCATAATGTTTTCTTGCCAAACTTGTGGACAACAGATGATGATGTCGAGCTGTCCTATCAGGTCATCCATCTTCTTCTGTCTCACTTTTCTGAAGATGTCTCAGGGCTCATTGTTCTTGCAGATGTAAGTTCCCCTACACACAAACACACACACACACCTCTCTGCCTCTCTTTCTCACACACACACACACACTCCTCTCTGACCATCTATCTCTCCCTCACTTTGCCTCTCTCTATCTATTCCTCTATCTTTACCTATCTTTCACTATCTCTCTCTTTTTCTTTACCTACCCTGTATCTATCTCTCTGTTTTATCACTCTCTCCCTATCAATCTATCCCTATATCTTCCTCTATTTCTACCTCTACCTCTAGCTCTCCCTCTTTCCCTCTATCTCCCTCTCTCTCTCTCTCCCTCTATCTCTTTTATCTATCTATCCATCACTCTCTCTCTGTATCTTTCTCTATCTCTCTATCTATATCCCCCTCTCTCTCTTTATCTATCTCTTCATGTCTCTCCATCTCTCATTCTATCTATATATCTATCTGTCTCACTCAGTGGTAGTCTTATGTCATTAATATTGTGTTTAATTTGTTCTATGTCCTAGGGATATGCCACTGCAGCTGACCTTGAGAGTTCACTCTCTATACCTGCAACTCCTCGTCTGATACTTCTTGGTAAGTTGGTTTTAGATAGGACAGTTGGCTTTAGTGTTGTATGTAGTGAATTCAATGGTATCAAACTAAACTGTATTCAAAATGAAAACTAAAACAGAAATTTGACAGTTTAAAACATTTCTGTTTCAGGAGAAACGGAAAGCCGCTTCCAGCGCTGGATGCTCAGCCTTGAGGGCCAAATCGTTTGCGAAGGGATCCAGTCCACCTTTGTGACAGGGCTGGCGTCTTTTTTTCCCTGTTTTTACATCTTTAACCTACAGTACCAAGCCTATGTGTAACATTTTTATGTGACCAGGAGTCACAGTGTATATCCTTGGTTTGAGTCTTTTTAGCTGAATTTTAGCAGTTCAGGGAACATTAAATGTTGAGGTTTAGGGGCCTATCTTGCGCCGACACAGCGCAAAGCCAAACCACCGTCCAGCGACCACAGATGTCAGCAATGAACATGATACACAGTATATTTCTGTGATTGGTCTGATCCATGTGTGCCTACATTTGTAAGTATTTACCTTTAAAAAAAAGTTAATTTCAACACGGAACTATTAGTTTTCTTTCACTTAAGTGTTATCTGATGGATTATGCCTATTCTTGTATTAACTCAAGCTAGAATATGTCTATAACAATCAGTGGTACACATTACTATGCTAAAAATAATTAACAATATTTAATGGAAACAAAATAAATGGTGATTTAACAGGAAAATAATGGTAACACTGCTGCCAGTTGTTTCCTGTTTTTTTTCTGTGATTCACAGTAAATTCCTGTTGAAAAACATTACGGGGAGTGCACTGTAAAAAAAACAGTAACAGGAATTAACTGGTAAAATAACAGGAAAATAATGGTAACCCTGCTGGCAGTAATTTCCAGTTATTTAACAGGGAAATAATTAACAGTGCACTCCCCAAAATCATAAATGAGGACATAATACTCAAAATCAAGGAGTCAAAGAAGGTGCACATTGTGCTAATCTCATTACCTTCTCAGTATACTGTTAATGTGTAGATACAACCGTCATTATTTATAAGGTTAATAGCATTATTTTGTTTATTTTATTGCGTACATGTGATGTACATGTAATGTACACATATAATATGGCCTTCACATGTCTTAAATTAAAAAAAATGTAATAATTATATATATATATATATATATATATATATATATTTTTTTTTTTATTACCACAGCCTCAAAAAAGTAACTCCAGGATGCTATGTTATGCATTGGGGGTGTCCTCTGAGGGGTCTATTGCTGATATGATTTAACCGGCTCCAGGAATTATCAAACTTTAAGGATATTTACCCAAAACTTTTCATGAAGTTCCAAAAAAAGGTGAGAAATTGCTCACACTTTTTAAGTGTGCCCTGTACATATAGTGAGAGACCACACGGATGGGTTTCAAGCACTTCCCAACATACTACATCTCTGATGTAGCTGGACAAGTTGCTCGCCATACGAACAACCGCACTAAACAGCTTTATTTCCAACCACATGAGGGAAGATGTGCGCCAACATCCGATAATATAAAGCTGGTGGCTAACAAAGGAATTAGAAGTTGATTTAATAGGTGAAGAACCTGAGGGCCCGATTTCCACTAGAGGGTAAGCTGGATAGCGACAGAATGTCAGCAAGACATCCAGTCACAGGGACATGTGAAAGATACTATAATAGGTTTCAAGAAAAAAATCAAAAACGTCCAGAAGAAAAGTTAAGAAGCCTCAACATCTGCCCCACTCTAAGAAGAGAAGTGAACTCAGCGGTTGCAGAGCAGTTTAATCGTTAAACCATGGAGCGTGGGCAGACCTGGCAGTGCAGGAAGCCAGGGAGGCATGGCCTCCATGGCCTTAATCAGGTACCTACGCCCCGAGGCGAAAACGCGAGGCGCACCGCACTGACTTTTTAAAATTTAGAAAAGAGCAGTGTGCTGCAGGGTTTTTATGTTGCCTGGCAACCACCGAATCAGCTGTCCTGTCAGCCTAATTAAAGATTATAGCGTGAGCGCTCTAGAATCTTTGGTTTGTTGTTAAGTAAACTGCCATATTAGCAGAAAAAAAAAAAAAAAGGACAAGCAGAGGGTGCTGGCTCTGACCTTGATTGAAGGGTGAGAGGTGTACAAACACATAAACTGCAAACTTCTTTAACCACAACAGAAGGCCCGCCTCTCCATTTATTCGATTCGACAATAAAAAAAAAAGAAAAAAACATGAATGACGTGGGGCGCTTTTCTGCTCAGAGTTGATTTTTTTTCAACTTCAGGAGCTCAGAGTGTTCCAACAAAAGCGAGGCGCCCAGGCCGTATAAACATCGTGCAAAACACTTACTGCCAATAGAAAACAATTTTAAAAAAGGCGCCTCTCACTGCAAAAACGCGTTCTGGCTGATCGGGGCCTAAGACTTTTAGGGGCTGTTTACACAACACCATTTTCAACTAAAAAACGTAAAACTTTTTATGCGTTTTGGCCGTTTGTTTGCACGGCATCTGCGTTTTGAACAAATTGAATAAAAACTAAAAGTTGACTTAAAGGGGTAATTGCATTTGTTGGCAACTATTAGTAATAATGAATGGAACAGGTGTTGGCTATGGTCTGATGGTTCCTTTGGATATATAAAGAACCTGCATTACCCGGTGTAACGCAAAACAAAATGGACAACGTAACAATTAATGTGGCAGACCGCAAAGGTAATGTTGTCACTCTTACAGTTTCCAGGGACATCGCTGAAAGGATGAAGAGTGGTAAGTAAATAGCGGAACTGGAATAATAACAAGTCACCAATGATTTGTGCAAGTGTTTTATTGATCATTTGTTTCCCCAGATCAAAAGTTCCTTTCCTCTGTCATGGAGAAAGTATCAGCCATTGAAACAAAACAAGGTACACATTTACTTGATGAACAAGCATATACTGGACATATTTCTTAAGTGACAATGACCACATCTACAATCTTCTCTCCAAACAGCTCTCATCAGTGGCCCAGCTTGTGCTGCAAAGCTCCTCCAACCTCCTACTCCATGTCCCACTACCTCCACTAGGTCGCCGGTGCTCCTAAACCTCAGTTTTGTGAAACCACCGCCACCATCAACTAGCCAGTGCCCCATTACTACCACCAGGCCCCTTCTACTACTTACCCCCACTGTCAAGGACCCACCGCCTGCCGCTCTGCAACCTGGTGCAATGTGTGGAAACCCTTCCGAATCCATTCAACCTTCATCCCCCTCAATCCAGTCTGACAGGCATGAATCAAAAGGTATTGCATCAAAGCATACCTGTCAACCCTCCCGTTTTTCCCGGGGATTCTCCCGTATTTTACCAGGAGTTTGTAGAGTTCACAGACTCTGACAACCTGAAGCTGCCGAGGTACTGCAGTACCAGATGGCTCAGTCTGCTTACATGCATTCAGAGAGTACTGAACCAGTGGGATATTCTACAGGTAGGATTGTAATGGTAAACTCTCAGCAGATATCTTGATAATGTTTCCATTACCTTTTTTTTAACCATATATTGCCACCCTATATCCCTAAATCTATAGGCATACTTTGACAGGAGGTGGAGAGGAATGCCAAAGTTCATAATCTGGCAAACTATCTCCGTGATCCAGTTATGAAAACATACTTTATGTTCCTGAGTGTTGCCCTTAAGCCTTTAGCTGAATTTAATATTGCCTTTCAGGTGGGTGTCATGACCTCTTGGGATAATGTCAGAATAACAGATTAATAATCACATACGATAATATGTATTATTTCATTTATTTTATTGTGGCTACTTGTACTGTCTACAGTCAGAGGGAGTACAGATTCACAGGCTTGAAGATGAGATGTGCAGGCTGATCAGGCGGTTTTTGGGCTACCTAATACCAGCCAGGGCCATCTTGGATGTGCCTCTCAGGGAGGTGAACTATGGAGAGGGACATCAGTTGGCAGATGAAGATCTTTTCATTGGAGCAGAGACGATGGCATTCATCAGAAATGCAGAGCTCCCCATTTCATCCAAGAAAAAAATCTTTCAGTGAGTATATTACTCTGTAGTTTAATATAATTATGATCTAATGTTTTGACAGCCTGGGATAACTCTTATAGTGTGCCTGAAATGTTTCCTACTATCTAATGCATATTGTTGTTGTTTTTACAATTACCTTGTAGAACTGTGAGAACCTTCTATGAAGCAGTTCTGAGAAAGATGTTCAGCTGCTTTCCACTTGACTCCCAACTCCTGAAGGACCTGAGAGTGCTGGACCCTGCATCTCGGCTTCACATCACTCCAGGGACAGGTAGAGATTACAATTAACTTGTTGTGAGGTATTGCGTAGTTTACATAAATCAGTTTGGGGCGGCCCTGAAAATGTCCCTTATTTTCAAATCTCAGTGTTGACAGGTATGCATCAAAGACTGTAAAGAAGATAAATGTCAATGCTGGGGTTAAATTACATTGTTTTCTGGTGCTAATCTATTGCTCTCCCTATCCCCTCCATTTAACAGAAATAACACATAAAATGACATTATTCCTAGTGAACAAGAACTCAGCAGCAACTCTACTTTAGGAACAAAATGCTTTCTATAAAAAAAAATACAAAACGCATTCTCACAAAAGGAGTACAACTTGTCAAGCGAAAACACAAAAAACAACAACAAAAAAACTAGCAAACATGTTAACCACTTATAAGCAGGTAAAAGACTGACGCCGTGCAACTGGGGAAGGGAAGCACACCTGGAGTACTATACAGCAGAGGTGTAAAGTCCAGAAGTCAGAAAGTAAAAGTCCAGCCATATGTTTATTCCACCCATGAACTGATTTCACTAATTAGTTATATCTCCTGGCTGAAAAACTGCTAATTAGCTAATCCAGGTGATTGGAACAAAATAATGAGGAGAACTTTTTTGAATCTGGACTTTACACCTCTGCTATACAGTAATATTAAGACTGCATTATAAGTCTTATAATGCATCATTTTTTGTATAAATTATGATGACTATTGATTTTATGTTTTTAAAATTTTTTTTTTTACTATTTGTCTTTTTAGTTATTTACTGTACAGCACTTTGGTCAGTTGCTGTGTGCAAATGTGCTTTATAAATTAAATTTACTTACATTATATTACTTTACGTTTCTGAAATAACATTGTCATGTCTTACAAGACCTGGAACATTGTTCATTTCTATTGTACATTTGACAAAAAAAAATCTGGAGGCTTATGAAGCACATGCAGAGAGAATAACTGCTGTGCTTGAGTCCCTGGTGAGGCCAGATCTGGTGAGAAAAAAAGATTTTGACCAGCTTGGGAACAATTGTGGAGGAGCTGAAGAAAATGGGGAAAAGACAAGAGAACCCACATGAACCCCAATAAAATGATAATGTAAAGATAACGTTTTCTCTCTTGATTTACACCTTTCCCCAAAATGTCCACTACAAATGTTTTACTTAACAGATTTTTTTTTAAATGTTCCTAAGTTACACAATTTCTACTGACAAACTAATTCGATCAAGAATATACATTTATTCTAGTGTTCATTAAAGGGACTATGTGTAGGAATTTCTCCCATCTAGTGGTGAAATTGTATTTTGCATTCAAATGAATAATGCTCTCCAGCGCCTCACTTTTTCAAATGCGCGTTGCATCTACGGTTGCCGTTATGAATAAAAATATTGATTTTAGATAATAAAATACCTAAAAAGCTACACATAGTCCCTTTAAGTCCTCTTCGGTCAATTATTTTTTTGCTTCATTGTAATGGGATGACACTTGGTGACTTTTGTTGTATTAGCTATGTGAACACACAAAAAAATCATGGACATGATTCGTATATGTTAAAGGGTCGTATAAAAATAGTCACACTTGTCTCCTTCGCGGTCAATGACCGACATAAGAAATGAATGGGAAACTCAGAGAAACTTTTGGTGGTACAAACTACAAATCAGCCACTGTGCAGAAAAAAAGAGCACTGTGACACTCTTAAATATCACACACATTTTGAGAATATGCAAAATAGAATAAAAAATACAAAAGAGACTCTCTTTCACTCACTCACTCACTCACACACACACACACACACATAAATGAACTGGTAAGACTGCAACAGCAAATTTTAAGAATATGCTAAATAAAATCAATAAATAAAAACAAAACAAAAGAGACTCTCTTGCTCAAATGCACACACGTGCGCACACACACACACACACACACACACACACACACACACACACACACAGAGAGAGAGAGAGAGAGAGAGAGAGAGAGAGAGAAATTAACTGGTTAGACTGCAACAGAACAAATTTTGAGAATGTGAAATAAAATCACTAAATGAAAAACTCTTACGCTCGCACAGACAGAAATTAACAGGCAAGACTGCATTTATTGAAATAAAATCAATAAATCATAAATACAAAAAACCCAAAAGAGATTCTTATTCTCTCTCTTACACACACACTCCAGGCCAATCACAGTATTTGTTTAAAAAACAATCACTTTCCCCCCTGCCTGCTACCACAGTCCACAGTTCATTCTTCAGCAAAATGACAAGATACACTGCTCAAGAGACCCTGGAATACTTGCTTCAGTCAAGTGAAAATGAAGAATGTAGTGAACCAGATGACACTTCTAATGTAGAGGAAGATACAGAGGCTGACCCAGATTTTGAGATCACAGAGGAGCAGCATTCAGATGAGAATTCAGAGGAGGAAGGCCCTGAGGGAGATCCAACTTTCCTCTCTAAAAATGGAGAAATACTTTGGAGTTTGTCTCCTCCACCACAAACTCCAGGAAGAGCACGAGGAGAGGAGATCATCAGAAGGACACCTGGTCTCACAAGGTATTCCTGTTCAAGAGCTGAAGACATAAAGTCAACATCTGAGTTATATTTTCCTAGCTCAATTCAGAACATCCTAGATAGAATGACAAATTTGGAGGGGCAACGAGTTTTTGTGATCATTGGACTAACATTGACTGGACTGAAATTGTATGCTTTTATGGGTCTTCTCATTCTTGCCGGTGTTTTTAAATCCCATGACGAAGCAACACGAAGCCTGTGGTATAGTGAGATGGGGAGAGCAATTTTTCGGGCCACCATGCCTCTGAAAGATTTTAACACATTGTCAAGTGTGGTACGTTTTGACGACAAAACAACAAGAGCCGCAAGAAGAGAAACTGACAAGCTGGCACCCATCCGTGAACTTTGGGAAAAATGGGTAGAAAGGCTTCTCATGATGTACAATCCTGGCTTGAACATAACCGTGGACGAAAGCTTGATTGGGTTCAGGGGCCGGTGCCAGTTCAAGCAATATATGCCGAGCAAACCGGCTAAATATGGTATCAGAATCTGGGCAGCCTGAGATGCCAAAAGTAGCTACAGCTACAACATGCAGGTGTACACTGGCAAACCTGCAGGAGCACAACACGAGCGAAACCAGGGCGAACGTGTGGTGCTTGAAATGTCACGTGATCTTGAGGGGCACATTGTCACTTGTGACAATTTCTTCACCTCTTATGCTCTTGGCACAGAGCTCTTACAAAGAAAAATAAGGATGCTACTAGGTACTGTGCGAAAAACAAGCCAGAGCTCCCAAGTGCATTGGTGAAAAGTGGAAACAGGGGTCGTTTTTCATCTCTCTTTGCGTTCACCGAGACACACACCATTGTGTCCTACTGTCCAAAAAAGAAGAAGAAAGTGATTCTTATGAGCACCACACACAAGGATGCAGCAGTCAGTGAACGTTACGACAGAAAACCGGACATGATTTTAGACTACTACGCCACCAAAGGTGGAGTGGACAATCTAGACAAGGTATGTGCTACTTTGTATTTTTTCACTGCTAAAAATAATTGTTCAATAATAACTTATATTCTAAGCTAAATGGTAAATTGAACTTGAAATGTATTGAGAAAAAAAAAGTAAATTGCATTGTCAATAGATGACCAAACATTTACTAAAATGTTGTGCATGTAAAATTACAGATTGTTGGAACATACACATGTGGACAGAAGACAGCTCGCTGGCCAATGGCTCTCTTCTTCAATATTATCGACGTCTCTGCCTTCAATTAATTCGTGCTGTGGAGGGAAATCAATCCCAACTGGGGACAGGCGAAAACCTACAGAAGGAGGCTTTACCTATCATAGAGTGAAAGATCATTTGCATGTGTTTTTAAGTCCTGTCAGTTTAAACATCAAGCGCAAGAACAAGACTGGAACTCGCGTGCTGTTTCGCACACATAGCCACGTAGACAGCACGTGAACGCAGAATTCAGGCCTCTTTATCTTCTTTTGAGCTTGAACCATGCCTTGAACAGGCACGTGCACGCAAAATTAAGTCATAATGCCTGTCTTGGCAAGTATCCTCATAAACACAGTCGGTTATGTGCTATAAACAATTGAGAAAGAAAACCGGATGCGTATCATTAGATCTGTGCATTTGTCTTAAAATGATAGCAGCCTAATATACCCGCAGCTGTTTGTTAATCCAGTGTTAATCAAACAACAAAAGAGATACATTGTAAAGACTAAAAACATTTGATTACTTAATTTGGTTTGCAATACAGTATTTTTATTTGATATACAGTTTTCAGATTCTAGAAAGTAACTTTAAAATATCTATTGTTTATAAAAATACGTAAATTGTTTATAAAAAAAATACTTATTAGCCTACATTTAACCTTTACTCACCTTCGTTGCTCATTGTGCTAAATTTAATTCAAATATAATGGAATTTCTATCGCTTCCAGCTCGCATGCGATAAAGCAAACAATAACAACGTGATCTGCCATGTCTGATGTAAAAGCAGCAAACTACGGGAGCCACAACATGTTCGACTTCACGTCTCCATTTTCAGCTCCTCCCCGCCTGCACGCGACAACTCTCGCCGATCGGTTACATCCAGCCGCAGCCGATGTCGAAGTCGAACAGAACGCCGATTTTGGTTCTGCATGTGCACTTCTCAGTAGTCTTGATGCTTCCTCAGAGAGAAAACACAGATGCATCCTATACAGAAGTCTTGTGTGTTTAACCACCTGACATAAAATATACACCTGATATACACCTGACAAAATAAAGCTGCACTTGGATATCACCCTTTCGTGTGCGCGTCGTGATATATATATATATATATTAGTGCTGTCAGTTAAACGCGTTATTAACTCTTTCCCCGCCAGCATTTTTTTTAAAAGTTGCCAGCCACCGCCAGGGTTTTTGACGATTTTCGCTAAATTTTAATGGCCCACAGAATATTTTGTTCTATGAATATATGAACATGCTACATATCAAAATAAAGATCTGAGCGTCTGCTTTTAAACAAAAAAAAAATAATTTATTTTATCTTCATTTTTTCTTTTTTTATTGCCACTTGAACATAGATAGGTTTTGTCAAAAACACAACATTCTGGACAAAAAGCTGAGAAAAAGGCATTTTTATCAAACAAGTGCATTTTCAAGCAGAATACATTCAGATGTCTTTTCCATCATATATAAAACCTTCCAAAATAAATTACAATTATAAATAAATCTAAAATATATCAAATTTAGGCACTGTAATTTGCTTTTGAGTGGTACACTGAGTAACATTTCCCAGGATGTGGAAACATTTCCCCCTCGCTGTGTTCTACCTGTAAATAATTATATGAATAATTGGAATTACTTTCAATAAAAAAGACATAGATACACACACACACACACACACACACACACACACATTATATATATATATATATATATATATACACACAGGTGAAACTCGAAAAATGTGAATATCGTGCAAAAGTTTATTTATTTCAGTAATTCAACTTAAAAGGTGAAACTAATATATTATGTAGACTCATTACATGCAAAGTGAGATATTTCAAGCCTTTATTTGTTATAACTTTGATGATTATGGCTTACAGCTTATGAAAACCTTTTCACAATATTCTAATTTAGAATTTGGGGTTTACATAAGATGTAAGCCATAATCATCAATTTTTGCACGATATTCTATATCTATAGTTCCACCTGTAAATACATATTACAGTGTGGTAAATGTGCACAAAGAGAGAAACAATTTGGGCATTACATGCTCATATTTATGCACACAGCCACACAAATAGCCTACATGCACACTCACACACAAACATTATAGTGTTTATAAATATATATATATTATCCAACATTGTGCATAAAGATATTTCTGTGACATGAACATCTCTCTCACTAACTACTTCGTCCCGATCAGATTCAGAATGATCAAATAAGGAGTGATCGGACTCCGAGTCCATCAACACCTCCAGTACTTGATCAGCCGTAAACCTCTTCATTTCAGATATTTTGACCTAACGTTACATTCTCGCTACTCCATCCATGTTTGAGCCGATCGCAGTCGGTTTCTTTGATCAAAAAGTTCCGTACTCTTTCAGAGCATGCGCGCGGGTCTTCCTTACCGTATACCACCTAAAACACGGATACCCGGAAAATTCCGTGTTTGGCGGGGAAGCGCTTTTTCATAAAACCCGGAAAATTCCGTGTTTGGCGGGGAAAGAGTTAACGGCGTAAATTTTTTTACGCCGAGCAAACTTTGTTGTTTTTTTCACATGCCGTTGCAACAACTAGTAACGTTATAAAAACTACACCACCACACCGGATCTAGCTAGACCGGAAACAAAACAACAGGCACGCCGCACACACTTGTTTGGGCTTGCGAGCCGGCCAAAGAGTAGTAGGCTAAGGCCGGCGACACACTGGTTGCATGGCGTGAGCGTCTCAGCTGTGTGGCGTGTCCGTTTTTATTTCGGCTCCCATGTTAACAGGTTAGAGCTTGCACACTGCCTGCATGCTAGAAATAGAACCAACGCCTATTTTCACGCAACACGCAAGCGTGTTGGAAGCGTTTCCAGGCAAAATAGAATAGGAAAAGATGTTTGTATGTCATTTTGACATGAATACATATTAATAAATGACATTTTGATGTTTGAAAGTTTAGGTTTTGACATAAATGCAGATATAAATCTCACAGGTGTGGCATTTCAAGATGCTGATTAGACAGCATGATTATTGCACAGGTGTGCCTTAGGCTGGCCACAATAAAAGGCCACTCTAAAATGTGGGGGACTGTATAGCGTTTTTACTTGATTTTAACAAGTTTTAAAGCATGAAAAACGCTGAAAAATGTCCCCACTTGGCTCGGCGGTCCCCTGTCGGTGAGTGTGTAACGACACCAAGGTTCCCTTAGATAGGTAGACAAGTACACACACACACAGTGCAACGTATTAATGATAGTAATGACGAGATGAAGAGGCTAGAACATTGTCTGCTGGATCTGATCAGACCTCCATGTACACACAGTAAAATATAAATTCACATACAGTTTTTTTTTTTCCCATAGTGTTATTTTTATTGATTCATTTTGTAATTTGTTTTGAAGAGGTTTGTTTATTTTTTTATGTATTTATTTTGTATATGGAAAGCAAGGCTTAAGGCAAGATTTAAAATTGTAGTTGTGTTGTCACCTTGAATTAAATGAACAAATAATCTATCACTGTGTTATCATCCAACTTTCCACAGCAAAAACAGAAGCTTCACAGCCTGTTTACATCACCCCTAAAGAAGTCAGCCCACACATAGATCAGTGTAAGTTAGAAATACTGCATCTGTGATAAACTATGGGAAAGCTCTTTGAAAAGTGACATTATACACTCAGTATGTTTTTAAATACAGGCATTACGGAGGCATGGAGAGGAAAGAAGGATTTTGTGTTGGTTTCCAAAATTGGCCCATACAAAATCTTCTTTTCAGACCTGTACAGGACTTCTCCAGGTGTGGAGCTCGAGAGTGAGGTACACAAACAAACAGTTGTTTGACTTTATTATTATGTATAATAAACACAACATGTATGCACCTTCATGTGAACCTCATTATCAGCAGGTTATCAATGCCTGGTCGGCAGAGCGGGCGTTTTATATAGACAGCTAGGAAATGGCAATACATCATTTAGCATGTCCTTTACACACACTGTAGCTTGCCATTGTGTAGTAGTATAGCACAACACAAAGATACACAGTTATACCCACACACTCTACATATTTAAATGTAAATATTGTAACACTTGTGACATTTTTGTTATGTTTTTTCCACTTTGTTTTGGTTGTTATTTCTTTTGAACATTAAACAGTTTGTGTAGCAATCTATGTGTCAACTTGTATTTTTTTTCCCAAATCCCATTATTCTTCAATAATTTCTGAGAAATATACATGAGTTGAAACTAATTCAAATTAGAAAAGCTGGAGGGCAGCAGATTCATTTTTAAATGTGAAGCCCTGCTCCCGATTCTGTTCTCATTTATCGCCTAAAGTTTATTATAGATGCAGAATATAAAAAATGAGGGGCAACATGTCTGTCTGACCATCTTTATTAATAGACAGGGTGTCAATCAACACCACTGTCCCTCTGTCTAAAATGAAACGCACTTGTGCTTTGCTATGAGGGGGGAAACACCAGTGGCTCTGAAGAAGTGTCCACAAGTGTTAGTTAAAGATATTATAGGGCCATTGCAGGGACATGGGCAATTTCAAAAAGGTCAAAGCAGAAACTTCCTAAAGTTTTGTCAGTAATTTTTTCTTGGATATTGTTTATGAAGGCCAATGTCTTCTATTGAATTGCGCCAGAAGTCCTACAATTTACAAACACACCTCTAATAATAACAACACATTGTTACATTACATTTAGGACATTAAAGGAATCAACAGATTTGCAACACGTTGCAAGGAAATTATTTCCAATGCTCCACTGGACAAGTATGGAGAGCACAATGTGTACTTCTGCAGAGGCCTTATCAATCACCTCATAAGTATCTTCTTCCGTATGCTGGATTGTGGATCGGGATAATGCTAAGTTTGCCATAATTAATCAACATATCCCTTTTTGGATAGAAAAATTCTGGGCTTGTTTTATGAAAATTAAACAGATGGCTTCATTTCTTTTTGTACAAAGGTGACCGCAAAAAGGTCCTTGGACGACATGGGACATGACCTCCTCATTGTGAGCAGTGCTCTAGGAGATATAATGTCCTGAGAAAGCTTACAAGACAAGTTATTAAAATATATTTAACATAACATGAACTTTGTCTCAATTCTGTTATTGTGTTTAACTGATAAATTATGTTACGAATTCACCTGTTTTTTTATTCCTTGCTCAGAACATAAGAGAGGACAACAAAATGCAGGGAATAATGGAAAAGAGCCATTGGGACTTAAAACACATTCGTTTTACTTCTGGCCAGCTCACTAGGCTTGATGACTTTGTGGCCCATATCAGACCTGTCACACCGCTCTCCTGAAGGAGTATGAAGACTCCGAAAGAGTTTTCAGAAGAAAGGTTTGAATGATTTAATAAATGTGTCATTGAAGATGTGATGGGTAACCGTTTTTAAGGAAAAGTACAGGTATACAGTATAAAGAAATATTGTATGTCATCCCATTACATGTATTGATATCTAAACCTGCTCTACAAAATTATTTCAATTCTTAATGACTGCCTCCATCAATACCTTACTTTATGCTGACATACAGAGTGGATCAAGAAAAATGGAAGGAATGTCAGCAAAAAAAAAGAGGGGGAGATATGTAACACCACTCCGCAAGCCATTCCTTTTCAAGAAATCAAACAAGAAGGTATACTATAAACGTAATGCTGTCATGCCTTCTACAGAATTAACAGTAACAATCTTAATCTTAAAGGGCACTTATTATGCAAAATTCACTTTTACATGGTGTTTGAACATAAATGTGTGTTGGCAGTGTGTGTAGACCCGCCCTGAGTGAGCTAAACACAGTCCGCCATTGTTTCGACGCCGAAGCAGCGGTAGTGACAAGAATGTCTCGTAAGCAAATCAGGTGTTCTGTTGTAGGATGTAAGAATGAACATAATGTTACCGGTCTCAAACAGGGAAGGATGAGAGATAGTAACTGTAGGAAATGATGAGAGAACACAGATTAGTGTCTGCAGCGTTCTGGCGCTTTCTTTTAATGACTTTACCCTTTGACCTTTTCAGGTAACAGGTAAGTGTAACTCATTCAAAACAGGTCATGTATACATATAACCAGTGGTTAAATTGGGCCGGGGCTCTCCGGGGCTCAGCCCCGGCACATAAGCCTGCTCGTTTGTGTCCTGATGTGCCTGTTTACAGTCAGTTGCCTAATGGAAATTATGTCACATCAAATTTGATGAAAGTGATGCTTTTGAAAACATATTTCTGACAATAAATGAAAGATTTTTTAAATGGCATGTCTATTTTGTCTCGGCGGAACTGAGATGAGAACAATCGGAACACGGCCGTATTCTTGTTCAGCTGCTTAATCTCGTTGTCAGTCGACCATGATCGCGCACCGCTCGCGCATGCCATGCGCATCTTAGGCTACTACTCAAAACTCCGACACGGATAAATGTACGCAGCAATATATAATGAATGTTCCTGGGAGATCCGTAGTTGCGCGGGATGTGGAAGCGCGCAAAAGTTCCAGAACCTTCAACCGCCTTAAACAATAAATAAATAAAAACTCACGAGCTGCTGGCCGCCGCTGGAGATCAATTTAGTCAAGTTCAGCACAGCGTTGGTTGTACAAAAAGTGCCCTGGCCTTGAACGACAAGGTAAGGAAAATATGTTTGGCACATTGTATGGGTCACTATATCATAACAAGGTAATACAATGTGTAATCAAGTGATGTCAATTCCAGCGTTATGGACGTGACTTGCAGTAAAATTCTCAGTAAATAATTCTCAGAAAAATTCTCAGAAAATGCATTTAATACCAATATATTAAAACTGTTTATATATCAATACTCCCTTAATAAAGGAGTCCAGACATTAGAAAAATATCAGTCTACACACGCGTTTAATATTTAATATGAGGGAAATAGGCTACACATGCCGTGGACGTGACACAAAAAATCTTTAACTTTTAGGTGGCAAAATATTTTTTTTGTAATTCTGTGAATTACACTGCGCAAACCAAAAGTAATACTAGGCTACCCACCGGATACTCTCCACAGAACATAACATATTCATTTTATTCAGGGCCGCGGGAAGTGGGGGTGCTGTTTTCACAGAATTGTAAATGCAACGCATATGTTTGTTCATTAAAATTTATTAATTTTTTGCATTTAGTCATTTATTTGTAATAAACACTTTAAGTGGGCTATTTAAAAATTGTTATTTATATGTTAAATTATGTTTTTAAAACATAAGTGCAGAGTATTACGTAATAGTCTATTGTGTGTGTGTCGAAAGAATTTGTCCGCAGCTGCTCAAAAAAAACAAAAAAACAAAAAACCCAGTCAAAAACCCCACTGTCAGAGTTTTGTAAGGAACAGGCAAATATGTAAAATATAGCAGGAGACATTTTAATTGTTTACTATTAAAACAGTTATTTTTTATGTCAGTGTCGGCTAGACAGATGAAGTTGACGACTCGCGATCTTCGCAGCGCCAGAGAGAAATGCACATTTCATACGAATTACATAAGCAGCGCAGTCTGTTTTCTTTCGTTTTGAATTGTTCTGCTTAAAAGTAGACATTTCAAGCTATCTATATGTCTCAGGTCTGTGAGGCAATAGGCTACCAGGTTCATTTATGAGACGAGCTCCAGGTTCGCCAGCGCCTCCGTGTCCTGATTATCTATTTTCTAATAGCCTAGTATATTTACTTCTTATTTATTAAATCCAGACAATTGGTTGATGAAACATCGATTAAAATTAAGATACAATTAATACAAAACGAAATTAAATTTAAAGACAGGCTTTGTGCTTTCAGTTTGAGGTCTCTGTGAAAGTTTTAAAACATTCTTTTAGTGCCGCTTTAGAGCACTCACGTCCGTAACGGAGAACTGTCTGTAACATTTTTTTTTTGTGTGTGTGTGAAATAAATTTCTTTATTTCCTTTTTTTCTCAGAATTGCGAGATATGAAGTCAGAATTGTGAGAAATAAAGTCGCAATTCTGAGTAATAAAGTCGCAATTGGGAGATATAAAGTAAGAATTGCATGATATTCGTCGAAATTTCGTGTTATAAAATCAGAATTGTGACATAAACTATTCTGAGGTAAAAAAAAATATAGAAAGCTTGAAATGTCTTCTTTTAAACAGAACAATTCAAAAAGTAAACAGACTGCTGCATGTGTAATTTTTAGAAAACACTTGTTCATTAATAAACAATTAAAATGTCTCCTTGCTATATTTTACATATTCATAATCATTACTTTTGCCGGTTCTTTGTGACAGCTTTTAGGCCTTTATTGGCAGCGCCACCCTTACATGTTACATGAACGCGTCACCACCGCATCAGCACCGAAAACAGGAGATTTTTTTCAATCCCTGTTTTGGCAGGGGAAAACTGATCAGAAAATGTAACGAAACATTGTAGAAATGTAGTGGAGTAGAAAGTATAATAATTGCTGCAAAATGTAACGAAGTAAAAGTCAAAAGTAGCCTATGTAGGCTACTATTGATTCTACTTATGTAAAGTACAGATATGTGAAAAAATGTACTTAAATAAAGTAACAAAGTATTTGTACTTCGTTACATTCCACCACTGCTGATTAACAGTAATGTAAATGCTAAATGTCCTAATACCTGTTAATACTACAACAATGCAAAGTATGCTCTTAACCTTGCAGTTTTTCACATATCATGTAACACTCAATTTCTCCATTTCTTTGAACAAAACTCTCCAGAAATTGCCATTTAATGTTTTTTTTGGGGGGGGGGGGGGGGAGTCAATTGTCCATTAAGTCAGCTAATGTAATACATTTGACCATTTCTCTTCTATATTACACTTTTAAGTAACTTCAATAAACATCTGAATACAACTATACATGTGTCTTGTCTCTTACCATCACCCTATGTGTTCACTCAACACTTCAATTGGTCATTAATGTTCCACTTTATCTATTTTATATATAGTGAAGTTCTATACAAAGAGAAATCAGAATAACTCCAATGAAACAAACAGAATAACTTCGATGGAATAACCAATTAATAATGATAAACAGTCTCATGATGTAGATATGCAGTTTTAACCCTTACAAGTGTATATTTTTAGAGAAAAACACCATTTTACATTTCACTTTTCCACATAAACAAAGTGGTGTGAGTAAACTCAATATAACACATTATACAGCTCAATCTGGAAAATCTATCAAGATTACACAGGAAATATAGTTGATTGTTTCAAATCTCTTACTTACACATCACATTTTTACAAGTATCGTACATTTTGGACTGTTTACTCAGCTGGAAATTGCATCGACTGAATCACAAATCTAATAATCATTTGAACACATGACAATCACTCAGGGGCGTCAGTTTGTTTTGAAAAGTGGTGAGGACAAAAGATCAGATGAAAAAACATTACAGCAGGACGGGAAAAATATTGAATAACGGCGCATCAAAAATGGGCATAGCGTAGGCCAGTCAACGACAGGAAAATACTCAGCATAAAACCCTCAACAATGTCGACTGCACATGTAACAGTCCCTGCAACACCAGCTCAACCGAACAGTGCCAAAGCACCATACTGTAGAAAACAGCAGCGCGTTAAAGCAGCACTCAGTAGCTTCGGGATTTCTTCGCTGTATTCTCGCTTTTTGCTCGCAGGTTTCTCTCTAGAGCTCCCCCCACAGCTTCGGAATAGATATTTGACAACACTGTTGTAAAAACTCGTTGTTGATTCTCAGACACCAGAGGCTATAGATCAACGACATCAAAGCAGATGGGACATTCGTTAAAACGTCTTCTTCATTCGGGTTCGGACAGCGTGAGGGAGCGCAATAATGACAGCATTTTAGCAGATTTCTTTTGGCCGTAAAGCAATTGTTTACATCGCGAGACCTGATATCACGCGAGACTTCCTGACGCAGCGGCCGGCGGCCCGCCGGCTCAAAGTTGCAAGTGCGTATTTTCCGCTCACGGGCACCAGGGGGGTGCGAAACGACCACCATTCAACCCGAAATAAGTAATATAACCATTCCAATGACTCCGAAGCTGTTCAGTTAAGGTAAAAAAAGTTACTTAGTTCACCTTTAAGTCAATGATTACAATGAAATTCATTACATATGTAAAAGAAAACACACCATAAGCATACAACGCAACATATCTGCAGCAAATAACACCAGATAAAATTAAAACAATGTGGGATTTGCAACCAACATAGAATGCAGTGCAGAGAACCAAATCCACAAAATGTGAAATCCTCCTCTGCCATCGCACATCATAGCGTAACCAATATAAAGTGCCGTGATAAATACTGTCATTATGTATGCCACAAAAAAACCCACACTAAAATCCAAACTATTTTAAAACTATAAGATGGCACACAGGCCCTCTCTCTCTCGCACGCTCACGCACGCACGCGCACACACACACACACACACACAAAGCCAGTTTTTTTCATTGACCTGTAAATTACTTAATCGGCTACAATTAACAAAATCAATCACAGTGCAAATATATGCTATATAAAAACTCCCCTACCTGTACTGTTGATCAACATCTTCTCTTAAAGTTGAAAAATTTTAAAACTTCAAGAAGAACTAACGATGTTAGCCGGCTAATACATGGATAAATGAAACCTCCTCCCCAACACTTCGAGGTTTGAACAAAGTGCATCATGTCCATCCATTCCTGCTCAGGCCAGAGCGCAAATCCATGAAGCTGGAAAGGAGCGGTAGTCCCATGGAATTTTGAACTAACGTTAGCTAACTTCCCGCTTGAGGGCCGAGAACCGGCTTATGTTGTTTACAGACCACGCAGCCTCTGTGTAGCTAGCTAAACGTAGAGTTCAATACACTCAAAAAAATAACTCTTTGAATGAACATAAAAAAATCATGGAAATGATTTCCACATGATTAACTTGCTTTATTTCAGCATTATGCAATTCTGTTATTCCAATTTAATGTACTTACGTTGGGTCAACTTAATTTATTAAGGTGTAAAAAAAATTTAAATGATTCAACTTATTTACTATGGTTGGACACAGCTTAATTTAATAGTGTCAACCCAACTAATTTACTTAATTTGCATCCAACTTATGTGTTTGTTATTTTCATTCATCCATTAATATTTCATTTATTTTAGTGACACATAATTAAATTGATAGACTATAGCTAGCTACACTGAAAAAAATGATTCATTGAATTTACTCAATTTTTTTATCGTAAGTGGTTCCACGCAATGCATTTGTTTAAATGTAGGTACAATCAATTAAGTTGGACTTAATCAATTTTATTTAGTTACCTTAGTATAATTATTTTTTGTAATTCCACCCCTATTTAATCATGTTACTTCTACTAAACTCATTTAGTTGAATTTAATCAATTTTTTTTTGTAATTCCACCCGTTTAATCATCTTACTTCTACTTAAATTATTTATTTATTTTTATTGAGTAGTCAAAATTATTAAGCTAAATCTACTAGTTAAACGTCTAGAGGTATTTAATTGACAGTATGAGGTTATTAAATGGCTTTCAAATACACAGAGAAATTACTTTAATATTTTAAACTTATCTTTAATGACTGCCATCAAATGTAGTGAACGTTTAATAAGTCCTTTTCTTTGTGAATTTAAAAAAAAAAAAATCATAAGTGGGAATAGGCCACAATACATTTGTTTTTGAATCATTAAAACAGTGCCAAAAGCTCAAATGTTGAAAAAAAGTGCCAACAAATAACATTGCATATTCATAAACATAAAAAATGCATCACATGTGGAAACAGGCAACAGCACATTGTTTGTGAATCAATAAAACTGTACAACTCCTAAAAACAAAGTTCTCACATTTCATGCAACAAATTTCATGAGGCTGAACACTCATGCATGTTGCAAAATGATTACAGCATTACACTGTTTTTCAGTCTTTGAAATTTTGGAGGACAGCCTTTCAGAATCCATCTGCAGAATGACTTTCTGAACAAATTCAAAATAGTACTTGAGTTCTTTTGGGTATGCCAAATCAAATGCATAGATTGCACCCAGCATCATTGCACAGGCTTGTGCAAAAGATTTAATCTGCTCCAGAATCATTTCTCCTTCAATAACAATGCCGATGTCATCATACTCTCCAAGAACTCCCCTTTCCTTTTTAATCACGGTGATGCCCATGGTGATGTTTGCCAGGTCTTCCAAGAACTAATTTCTTTGAGTGTCCTATATTTAAATGACAAGAAACTGTTATTAGAAATGGTTTTTGATTCATAACTGTTTGAAAAGTCTATACAATAAAAGGAAATTAGGACCACAACATATATATATAATTATTAAAACAGTAAGATGTTTTAATTTTTTTTAAATATAAATAGAATATGCTGGAAAAGCAAAGAATCTGCAAGAGCTGCAGGATTTTTCTGAAGAACAGTGGGCAGTTTAACAGCTCTGGACAAAAAAGGCAAATAATTGTCACACACACACACACACACACACACAAAACAGTTGTGGATCATTTAGGTAGTCATTTACAAAATTCATACATTATATAGTGTTTGTGCTGGTATCTTAAGCACATTGCGTTTGTCTATAATTG
The DNA here is from genome assembly GCF_965113295.1 of Leuciscus leuciscus. NCBI lineage: Eukaryota > Metazoa > Chordata > Actinopteri > Cypriniformes > Leuciscidae > Leuciscus > Leuciscus leuciscus. The sequence goes on from NC_138730.1 coordinate 11,633,187, forward strand.
TAACAGCTTTTATTGTTATTAACTAAGCTCAGAAAACAACTAGTTTGGGAGTATACCGGTACCTATTTATCGGTGAAAGACCGTCTCGAGAAGACCGCAGAAGATCAACGCCTACTACATCATTACCACTGTGGCCCTGCTAAAACTGATTTGCGCATGAAAAGTAGTAGGTAAATAACATGCTTGACGCTAACACTGGATTGAGCAACTAAGCAATAAACATGCCTTTGAAGAGTGCAAAATAATGTGCAGTGCCAGGTAGTAGCATGAAAACAATCTGTTATTTAAACTGATTAGCGCAAGTTTTAGGTGAGTTCTGAATCTGGACTCTTGCCAAATGTCCCATTATAATCAACTAACCTTTTATTTACATTGTGTTTGCACTGTTAGTTATGATGAAATCCTTTGTGAGCGCAAAAATCAAGTTGCAATGACTAGATCACAGCATTCACACTCTCATAATGTCTGTGATCGGCTACAATGCTCATCGTTAGGCTTGCACGATATTGAAGAAAAATGCAATATGCAATAGCTTGTTAGGCAATCAGTGGGTGCTTTCACTTAAGTCAATAATACAAAATAGGTGTGCAAGTTCCTCAAACCCAAACTGGGCTCAGGTGCAGGACAAAGGAGGCAAACTGAAGCAAAAAACTAAACGTAATGTCTGATGTCTAAGGAGCCGTTATATCAGTGTGCGGACATTACATTTAGTTTTTTTGCTTCCGTTTACACTTAAGCCTCACAGCAAAGCGTTCAAATCAGAGGGCTAGAATCAGGGAAGGAAAAACTGATTTTATTTCTAAATTATGGCAATTTTTGAAGTAAAATCATACTGACATTGCAAGTGGACCTTTGCAACATTTATAAAACAAAATAATGCAGTTCATGACCCCTTTAAGACCCCTACTATGAGTGATGATAATAATAAAATTGATATATTATAATTATTATAATTTTAATTTATAATAATATAAAATTACTTACTGTGCAAAGTGTTGGAATAATAAAACTCCAGCAACTTAACATCCAATGTCGACCTAAGGTACAAAAAAAAAACACATCCTTAACCAGTAAACAGATTGTTTACTGTAATGAATGATGCTTCATAATGAAACATTACTTACTGTGCAAATCGTTTGAAAAAAACTCTGGGACTGGACTGAAAACGTGAACCTGGAATCTCTGCGTCACTCATGCGCAGACAGCACCTCAAATGAAAGCATGCAAGCACAAAATGATTATTATTGTTTGTTCTGGAATCTGGATACATTTTCATACCACACCATTAAAGCTAGTGAAACTAGGGGTTGTCTCAGTCAGTAGTAAAGATTAAAAAAGCATAATGTAACCAAATGTAAATGCTTTAGCGTTGAGCATATTATATTATGCTTCATAACCACTATTTTCTTTAACCAGTCAATAGATTGTTAACTGTAATGAATGATGCTCCATAATGAAACATTACTTACTGGAACCTCAGTGTCACGCATGCGCAGACAGCACCTCAAATGAAAGCAAGCACACAATGATTATTATTGTTAGTTCAAGATATATACTGAACATACCACAACCACACAATAAAACTAGCGAAAATAGGAGATGTTTCAGTAGTAAAGATGTTTGCTTAAATCACAGGATCATAATTACAGGTACATATTTACAGGATCCCTATTGTTAACTTGTGTCACTGAAAGATTCAGAAATCCAATGCTATATTTTGAACTTTACCAATATGAAATTATCCACATATTATAAAATACTACAGCACACACAGTCGTTGACTGACAAAGTAACTTACAAGGAAGCAGAAACACAATCTCCCCCTCATTGCTTCAAAAACCCATAATCGCTAACTGAAGTTTTAATTTTTCGGTAACATGCAAACCGTATAACGATTAACTTAGAGGCCTTTCCCACAGAAGTCGTTTTCCACTCCATAGTTTTTCTATGTAAGCACACGCTAAATTGACGTGTTTGCGCCGCGAGTTCACCAAAGTCTTTTTCAGGGTGCGGTAAAGTAGGTTTTATGTTGGACATTCGTTAGACATTCGATCTTTTCTGCAGCATTAATTGATATGTAATGGCTTAATAGTCGTGGATGATGCTGTATCTCGTCTAGGTCACATTGTAAAGCATAATGTCAAAAGTGAATTTTAATATTATTCGATGATGTAATTGTTTTAAGAATTGGAAATGAAAAAGTCCTCACAACTATCCCCACTTGGGCACTTCAAGTTAGGGAGTGTCTCAAAAGTGCCAAATCAGCAACAAAGTTTGTAAAGTATGTGCATTATTCCACAAAAACACTAAAAACGTGATCCTTTTACGTATGTAGTTGATGTTAGTAAATGGATTAAAAATAGAATAAGCCAATTTTTAACTTGTATATGATTTATATATCTGTTATACATATGTAATTAAACTGAATGTTTTAAATTAAATACATCTAGGCTATTTAACTTTGTGGTTGTTTTATGTAAATACCTCAAATGACCAACAATGTATTTATACACACATGCAGCATATAATACACAACTTAGATTGGTGAAAAATGATGATGTCACACCACATGTAATGTATTCACCAACCCTTGGAGCACACCATACACGACTTGGATTTGGAAAATGCCATTTGGTGTATTTTTAATGAATTTTTGAAATACGCAAATCTATATAACTTCCTGGTCATGTGACCTGATGATGTCACACCACATGAAATGTATTCACCAACCCTTGGAGCACACCATACACGACTTGGATTTGGAAAATGTCATTTAGTGTATTTTTAATGAATTTTTTGAAATGCGCAAATCTATATAACTTCCTGGTCATGTGACCTGATGATGTCACACCATATGGGATTTATTCACCAACCCTTGGAGCACACCATACATGACTTGGATTTGGAAAATGTCATTTCGTCAATTTTTTATGAATTTTTGAAATACGCAAATCTATATAACTTCCTGGTCATGTGACCTGATGATGTCACACCACCTGTGATTTATTCACCAACCTTTGGAGCACACCATACACGACTTGGATTTGGAAAATGTCATTTCGTCAATTTGTAATGAATTTTTGAAATACGCAAATCTATATAACTTCCTGGTCATGTGACCTGATGATGTCACACCACCTGTGATTTATTCACCAACCTTTGGAGCACACCATACACGACTTGGATTTGGAAAATGTCATTTCGTCTATTTGTAATGAATTTTTGAAATACGCAAATCTATATAACTTCCTGGTCATGTGACCTGATGATGTCACACCACATGTAATGTATTCACCAACCCTTGGAGCACACCATACACGACTTGGATTTGGAAAATGTCATTTCATCTATTTTTAATGAATTTTTGAAATGCGCAAATCTATATAACTTCCTGGTCATGTGACCTGATGATGTCACACCACATGTAATGTATTCACCAACCCTTGGAGCACACCATACATGACTTGGATTTAGAAAATGTCATTTCGTCTATTTTTAATGAATTTTTGAAATATGCAAATCTATATAACTTCCTGGTCATGTGACCTGATGATGTCACACCACTTGGAATGTATTCACCAACCATTGGAGCACACCATACACGACTTGGATTTTGAAAATGTCATTTCGTCTATTTTTAATGAATTTTTGAAATATACAAATCTATATGATTTCCTGGTCATGTGACCTGATGATGTCACACCACATGTAATGTATTCACCAACCCTTGGAGCACACCATACACGACTTGGATTTGGAAAATGTCATTTAGTGTATTTTTAATGAATTTTTTGAAATGCGCAAATCTATATAACTTCCTGGTCATGTGACCTGATGATGTCACACCATATGGGATTTATTCACCAACCCTTGGAGCACACCATACACTACTTGGATTTGGAAAATGTCATTTCGTCAATTTTTAATGAATTTTTGAAATACGCAAATCTATATAACTTCCTGGTCATGTGACCTGATGATGTCACACCACTTGTAATGTATTCACCAACCGTTGGAGCACACCATACACGACTTGGATTTGGAAAATGTCATTTCGTACATTTTTTATGAATTTTTGAAATACGCAAATCTATATAACTTCCTGGTCATGTGACCTGATGATGTCACACCACTTGGAATGTATTCACCGACCCTTGGAGCACACCATACACGACTTGGATTTGGAAAATGTCATTTCGTCTATTTTTTATGAATTTTTGAAATACGCAAATCTATATAACTTCCTGGTCATGTGACCTGATGATGTCACACCACTTGGAATGTATTCACCAACCCTTGGAGCACACCATACACGACTTGGATTTAGAAAATGTCATTTCGTCTATTTTTAATGAATTTTTGAAATATGCAAATCTATATAACTTCCTGGTCATGTGACCTGATGATGTCACACCACTTGGAATGTATTCACCAACCCTTGTAGCACACCATACACAACTTGGATTTGGAAAATATAATTTTGTCTATTTTTAATGAATTTTTGAAATACGCAGATCTATATAACTTCCTGGTCATGTGACCTGATGATGTCACACCACATGTAATGTATTCACCAACCCTTGGAGCACACCATACACGACTTGGATTTGGAAAATATAATTTTGTCTATTTTTAATAAATTTTTGAAATACGCAAATCTATATAACTTCCTGGTCATGTGACCTGATGATGTCACACCACTTGGAATGTATTCACCAACCATTGGAGCACACCATACACGACTTGGATTTAGAAAATGTCATTTCGTCTATTTTCAATGAATTTTTGAAATATGGAAATCTATATAACTTCCTGGTCATGTGACCTGATGATGTCACACCACCTGGGATTTATTCACCAACCCTTGGAACATTTTTACAGGTTTTCAATTTTTTATTTTTTTCTAATTGATATTAAAAGAGGACTTTGACAAAGCTGTGAAATTAGATTGATTTCACAAGTAATGACCATTCACATTAAGAAATACATGTTTTGTCATATTTTCATAGAGGAAAAAGAAATTAAGTGCACACAGTTAGCTCATGACATCCCTTTATTGAAGAAAACATACAGAAGTTAAACAATCAAGAGTTTTATTTAATTTTCGTCTGTTTCTTTAAATATTAACAAATGTGAACTTATGGTATTGGGATTTTGTAATATCACCATTATGTAGGCTAGTATAACAGTGAAAAAAGTAGTTGCATGTCTTATAACTGTAAAACCAAATGCTATATTTCAAAAGGCACCAGAGTTTTTACTAAAATGCAATTTTCATGTTAATAACATACCAATTACACTTATACACTCATAAATAGGTTTTACTTTGTACAATAATAATTTCTTCCTCCACAAAGGATTAATGCACAATTTGGAATAGTAAATAAATCAAGGTTAGAAACAAAAACTTTTTTTAATGACAATTGGTTTGGGAATTTTGGTTGTGGAAATTGATTAAAGATGATGGTATCTTTAGTTTTATAGAATTTACTAATATTTAGCTAATATTTAATTGTATGCAATTCCCAGAGAACTTTTGAGGCTTATTGGATTAGAGACACTTGAAGTGCTACTTCCCAATTTAGGCTGAATAATAAAAAAATTTTAAGTTACGGATGTAATAATTGCCTATGCTCCATTGTCTAAACAAAATATATTCTTGATGTTACAAATACATTGAACTTTCTGTTCAAGAAACATGTTTTAGATTGGAGTAAATTATAGATGACACCTCATAGATATTCTATAACGAACAAAGTTAATGAGTTTTCATAAGATACATAACACTGAGTAGTAGGCCTACACTCATTAGACACTTGTGCTTTAAAGTTGATGTGGAAGACAATTGTATATGTTATGCCCATGAGCCACTCATATTGAAGCTGATATTGTTTTGAAGAAAGTGATATTTAAATGTTTTACAATTGATATAGATAAATATTTATATATTTATATAAAATCAATACGAACCATGCAACTGTTTAGTATTATTATGTATTTAATGTTTAAAAAAAAAAAAAATCCATTGCCACTATACATTGTTTTGATGTTTTCTAAAAAAGAGAAAAAAAAGTCTTTGATACATCAAACAAACAAATAAAATAAATTAATATATAAATAGAAGGACATCTCTATTCATATAAGATGTGACGTGATCTATCATTTTGATATCACAATGTTTATTTATAATGCTTCATTCTCTTTCTCTAAAGTAATGACTAAAAATGTTTGATTTTTTGTTTTGATAAAAAAAATTATATATATATACATATATATATATATATATATATATATACACATATATACACTACCGGTCAAAAGTTTTAGATTGGTAAGATTTTTAATGTTTTTAAAAGAAGTATCTTCTGCTCACCAAGGCTGCATTTATTTGATTAAAAATACAAACAAAAACAGTCATATTGTGAAATATTATTACAATTTAAGACAGCCGTTTTCTATGTGAATATATAGTTAAGTGTAATTTATTCCTGTGATCAAAGCTGAATTTTCAGCATCATTACCCCAGTCTTCAGTGTCACATGATCCTTCAGAAATCAGTCTAATATGATGATTTGATGCTCAAGAAACATTTATGATTATTATCAATGTTGAAAACAGTTTTTTACATTTTTATTTCATGATGCTATGATGAATAGAAAGTTCAAAAGAACAGCATTTATCTGAAATCTAAAGCTTTTGTAACATTAAACACTACCGTTCAAAAGTTTGGGGTCAGTAAGAATTTTATTTTTATTTTTGGGGGAAAGAAATAAAATAAATCAATACTTTTATTCATCAAGGATGAGTTAAACTGATCAAAAGTTACAGTAAAGACATTTATAATGTTAGAAAATATTCTATTTTAAATAAATGCTGTTCTTTTGAACTTTCTATTCATCAAATAATTTTTTACACAACTGTACATTTATTTTCTGAATTTTTTACTGAAAAACATGCAGTTAATTATATGCATGATTTGTTGTGACTATACGTCACTGCATCAGCAACTACACAGTTACTGTCTGTTAAATAAAGCATCATGCAGCATAACATCTGTGTTTCTCTGCTCATCCTGAACTGAAGCTCAGGCTCTACTCTTCAACACAATGGTGACACACGAAACAGAAACAGACACACAGAAACACTTTAAACCCCAACAGGACATTAAACACTAACAGATCTCTCAGGATCTCAGCATCTTCACTTATTACAATCCAGACTTTATTTATTTCATACTAACATTCTTATTGAGGATTAACAGAGGTTTAGAAGTTGAAGTTTTATTGAAAAGAATAAAGTTTGATGTCACCATGATGGAGATCAGTGTTTGCTTTAGTTGGGCTCTTGAACTTTTAGTGTTTAACTTTAATGTGTCTCTGGCTGCATTAACTGTGTGTCTCTGATGCATATTAGTAATTGTAGCAATCCAAGAGAAACTCAGATCAGATGATGTTGGTCACTTTTTAGTGATAATAGTCATCATGTAGTGTCCTGCTTTATTAATACCACCTGAAATGAAATATCTGATTAAGTGGTTAATTATTAGTTGTTCATTTTGCATGATATAATTGCTATAGAATATCCTGCAGTGCTGTCATACTCAGATTTTATGAAGTCATTATACAGAAAAGCGTATGAATCACAACAATGGTGACAATGAAAAAAAATCTGAATTACTATAAAGTCACAAAAAGGCTTTGTTGGTTGTCACCATTGTTGAGTTTCATATGTTGATTCTTGATGTCTCTATACTACTAAAAAAATGAACCAGCTCAAAACTTTTTCTGTACAATATATATATATATATATATATATTTTTTTTTTTTCTATTATAATCACTCTATTATATAGAGTGTTATAATACTGATGGCACAATATTTCAAGGATTATGTGAAAAATTATGACATTAATTATAGACTTTGTATAAAACTAAACTCAATCAACATATTATGAAATCTAAGCTAATATATTCAGAGATTTGACTGACACATCAGTGAATCAGATCATCATATGATGACTATAACATCATCAATGAATAACCAAGATCATCTGATATTTTCTCCAGTATTTATTGCTATAACAAATGTGTATCAATTACACAGTTAAAGCAGCCAGAGAAAAATAAAAATTATAAACTCAAGGGTCATGAGCCCAACTAAAGCAGACACTGACAATCATGGTGACATCAAAATTATTTTAAAGTTTTTTACACTTTATTTAAATTAGCATATTATACTTAAATTTTATGGTTTTTGTTTGGCAGCCGCAGCTGCCAGTCATTTGACCCTTTTTTTTACGATTTTTTTTTACAATGAAGGTGTTTGATCATAATAATACAGGAAATACCTGTGAAATAAGTGTTTTTTCGGTTTATTTAAATTAGAATATTTTACTTTAATTTTAAGGTTTTTGTTTGGCAGCCGCAGCTGCCAGTCATTTTACCCTTTTTTTTTAATTTTTTTTTTTTACAATGAAGGTATTTGATCATGATTATTCAGGAAATACCTGTAAAATAACAGTGTTTTTCAGTTTATTTAATTTAGGATGTTTTACAGTTTTTTGGGGAGCTGACAGTCATTTGACCATTTTATCATTTAACTGTTTTGTTTCTGTTAAATTACAGATTATGTTTGTAATTTTACATACATTTTTATGTAATTTAAGAAAACAGAAAAAATATTGTATGAAAAATACAATCAATTTTCTGTATAAAAAATGTGAATAACTGTAATTTGTCATTAATGTCACAATACCTAAAATAACAGCTGAATTTTTATTTTACAGATATTATTTGTAATTTTACAGTGTTTTGAGTACAATTTAAAATTAAAGAAAATGATCGTCAAAAAATCACAGTTATTTTCTGTAAAATTAGGATTTTTTTTTTACAGTGTATGTTATTAACATGAAAATTGCATTTTAGTAAAAACTCTGGTGCCTTTTGAAATATAGCATTTGGTTTTACAGTTATAAGACATGCAACTACTTTTTTCACTGTTATACTAGCCTACATAATGGTGATATTACAAAATCCCAATACCATAAGTTCACATTTGTTAATATTTAAAGAAACAGACGAAAATTAAATAAAACTCTTGATTGTTTAACTTCTGTATGTTTTCTTCAATAAAGGGATGTCATGAGATAACTGTATGCACTTAATTTCTTTTTCCTCTATGAAAATATGACAAAACATGTATTTCTTAATGTGAATGGTCATTACTTGTGAAATCAATCTAATTTCACAGCTTTGTCAAATTCCTCTTTTAATATCAATTAGAAAAAAATGAAAAATTGAAAACCTGTAAAAATGTTCCAAGGGTTGGTGAATAAATCCCAGGTGGTGTGACATCATCAGGTCACATGACCAGGAAGTTATATAGATTTGTGTATTTCAAAAATTCATTAAAAATTTACGAAATGACATTTTCCAAATCCAAGTCGTGTATGGTGTGCTCCAATGGTTGGTGAATACATTCCAAGTGGTGTGACATCATCAGGTCACATGACCAGGAAGTTATATAGATTTGCGTATTTCAAAAATTCATTAAAAATAGACAAATTGACATTTTCTAAATCCAAGTCATGTATGGTGTGCTCCAAGGGTTGGTGAATAAATCCCATATGGTGTGACATCATCAGGTCACATGACCAGGAAGTTATATAGATTTGCGTATTTCAAAAATTCATTAAAAATAGATGAAATGACATTTTCCAAATCCAAGTCGTGTATGGTGTGCTCCAAGGGTTGGTGAATACATTACATGTGGTGTGACATCATCAGGTCACATGACCAGGAAGTTATATAGATTTGCGGATTTCAAAAATTAATTAAAAATAGACGAAATGACATTTTCCAAATCCAAGTCGTGTATGGTGTGCTCCAAGGGTTGGTGAATAAATCCCATATGGTGTGACATCATCAGGTCACATGACCAGGAAGTTATATAGATTTGCGTATTTCAAAAATTCATTAAAAATAGATGAAATGACATTTTCCAAATCCAAGTCGTGTATGGTGTGCTCCAAGGGTTGGTGAATACATTACATGTGGTGTGACATCATCAGGTCACATGACCAGGAAGTTATATAGATTTGCGTATTTCAAAAATTCATTAAAAATAGACGAAATGACATTTTCCAAATCCAAGTCGTGTATGGTGTGCTCCAAGGGTTGGTGAATAAATCCCAGGTGGTGTGACATAATCAGGTCACATGACCAGGAAGTTCTATAGATTTGCGTATTTAAAAAATTCATTAAAAATAGACGAAATTATATTTTCCAAATCCAAGTCGTGTATGGTGTGCTCCAAGGGTTGGTGAATACATTACATGTGGTGTGACATCATCAGGTCACATGACCAGGAAGTTATATAGATTTGCGGATTTCAAAAATTCATTAAAAATAGACGAAATGACATTTTCCAAATCCAAGTCGTGTATGGTGTGCTCCAAGGGTTGGTGAATACATTACATGTGGTGTGACATCATCAGGTCACATGACCAGGAAGTTATATAGATTTGCGGATTTCAAAAATTCATTAAAAATAGACGAAATGACATTTTCCAAATCCAAGTCGTGTATGGTGTGCTCCAAGGGTTGGTGAATAAATCCCAGGTGGTGTGACATCATCAGGTCACATGACCAGGAAGTTCTATAGATTTGCGTATTTCAAAAATTCATTAAAAATTGACGAAATGACATTTTCCAAATCCAAGTCGTGTATGGTGTGCTCCAACGGTTGGTGAATACATTACATGTGGTGTGACATCATCAGGTCACATGACCAGGAAGTTATATAGATTTGCGTATTTCCAAAATTCATTAAAAATAGACTAAATGACATTTTCCAAATTCAAGTCGTGTATGGTGTGCTCCAAGGGTTGGTGAACAAATTCCAGGTGGTGTGATATCACCTGTTTCTATAAGATAAAATGAAATTTTGGGAGTACAATGTAATAACCATGTACCCATTCATAGTGAATATCCCATGCACAGCTTAAAACTATCTAAGCCTATTTGACAAAAAATAGGTTGTCCACTTAATTCACATCTTTACATTTTATTAGTATGCTTTGCGTGGTTTCGCACCTTGGAATGCTTATTTGTGTGTGTGTGTGTGTGTGCAGTTTTGAGACAGTCCCTTAATTTGCTTGGCGAATGTCTAACGAATGTCCAACATAAAACCTACTTTACCGCACCCTTTTTCAGCCACTGAAAACGCCAGGCGCTCGGCTAAAAACACCCAGCTGCTCTAAAAGAAATAATAGATCAAATATTACCCGTCCAGAACGATTTATATCTCACGTGTAACCACCAAAGACACATTAGAAGCCGCAGCAAATTCTTTAAGGACTTAGGTATAACCAGATTAACCGGGTGTATAACGTTAACGTAAACGGTCTGTTCGGAGGATGACGGTCTGGAGCTCAGAAAACGTTGAACAATTTTTAGGAGCTATCTTTATAAACAAAGACCATATTTGAAGTTTATAAAACTACATTCTCGCCTAAAATATCTTAAAAGTACATACCGTGACATAAAATCAGTAATATTTGAACAATTATGGTGTGCGCGCGCAAAGTATGTGACGGTCGCTGTGTGTTTTTGTCTAGCTGCTATAACGTTAACTTTACATGTTCTGAATCTGAACCAGAGCATTTTATACTCTTTATACAACCAACAAACTATGTATTGTAATAAACAGTGATATATAATAAGAATTATTACTTACTGTGCAAATGGAATGAAAAAACTCCACCTCCAAAAAAATTCAACTCCGACTCTTGCACTACTTGAAGAAGCTGACTGGAAAGGCGCCAAAGATGTGCGCATGCGCAAAGAACCAACTTATTTTTTTTTAAGTGACTTTAATTAATTCACATAGCTAGATTCAAAATGCATGTCATTCTCATAAACCACTGATTTTTTAAAAAATTAAAATCAACAACTAAATTTAAATGATTTAAATGAGCAAAATTTCATTATGCTTAATTTAATTGGGGCCATAATCATTTTTTTCAGTGTATTTGCTAGCAGTAGCACATATTAGCATCTTAAATGCTACGATTTACATGTTCCTTCAACCAAAGCAGTTAAAAGTAATTAAATCAGTCCACAGCCAAACAAAATGCTCCACACTTCTCCACAAGGATAACCCACTGTAATTTAAATGGTTCTAATCATTCCAATGTAATTGAACATTAAACACAATTACACACTATCAAGTCTTCCCCTTTTCTCATTTTCTCAAAAAAACATAAAATAACACTTAATTTTAACATTTATTCTCTCTTAATTCAACCATATGCAAAGCATGCTGGGAACTAACAAGCACTGCCCAGTTTCAGTTAATGCAACACAAATCATTCATGTAATCCAACACAAACGGATTAAGTAAACTTAAATTTTACATATTAAGCAGATTGAACACAATCAAATTAAGTTAGGGCAAAATGGCAGTTGGCGTCGCACTATACTGCCACCATCTGGATGTAAGAATTTTTTACTTAACATAAATGGTTTGTGTTTAGACGACACGTTAGGATTTTGTACTGTTAAGTTGAGACATAATTATGTGGACCTTAATAGAAAAAAACATTTCAAGTCAACAAACACAATTATTATAAGTAAACTAAATATAAATATATCATGTAAAGTGCACAACCTTCCTAGTTCATTTTTTTGAGTGTATAAGACTGACATTGGTCAGTAGCCAATCTGCGTGTTCGGGGCGTGGTTTTGCGAAGGGTCAATTGGACGGAAACCCGCCCAATATGGCAACACTGCACAGGATAATCAATTGTAGAAAAATTCAGTAACTTAGCTAGCTAAACATTTAACCCTTTCGCACGTACGATCACACCGGTGTGATCAGTCTAGGCTGGTCCCTGGAGCGTACGATCACACCTGTGTGATTAGAACGGTCAGTGCATGACGAAGACCTGAAGACCTGGCTGCGCTCTTCAATGTCACAAACCCGACTCAACAGTGTGGCTGTTTGTCATGTTCACAGAGAGAGAATTTATAACTTGGACAAGAAGAAACTGTGTCAAGAATTTGTTCAAGTTACTGATCGGAGCATGCATGTTTTTGGGTCATTTTAGAATCAGTAATAGTTTATTTTGTTTAAGTTACTTTTTTTGGACAATGTACATTGTTTCTTTCTGTATATCTAAACTGCATTGCATGTTTTATTTTGTGCAAATAAACCTTTAACATTTCTTGGTTCGCTTGATTTTTCAGAACATTTTAACCAAATGCTTTCAAAAAGTGGTGGGGACAAAATCAGCCATTTCAAAAAGTGGTGGGGACATGTCCCCAGCGTCCCCAGTGTAAGGCCCCGTTCACACTGCAGGCAAAAGTGGCCCAAATCTGATTTTTTGGGGGTCAAGTGACCAGGTCAGACTTCTTCAGAGGTAGTGTGAACACTCAAATCTAGCCCAGATCTGATTTTTTCAAATCAGATTTAGACCACATACATATGTGGTACTAAATCAGACCCAGATCTGATTTTTTTCAATGCGGCCGCAGTGTGAACAACCAAGGCGGATTTGATGCGACTTTTACGTCAATCTACGTCGACATTTGTCACAATTATGCGTCGGCGATGAAGCCCTAGACACAACAGACATAGATAGTAGCCAGTGTTGGGTATAGTTACTTTGGAAAGTAGTTCATTAGGTTACAACGTTACCATCAATTAAAAGTAATCAGTTATGTTACAGCGTTATCTATTCATAAAAGTAACGCGTTAGAGTACTCATGCGTTACCAAAAATTAAAAGCCGTTTGCAGCGGCTCACACATGCTGCAGCTTAATTGACAGACACAGCCCCCGGCCCCTTTAAATGCACCTAGAAGTCGTGACTCCTGACAATGAATAACGTCAGTCATCCGACTAAATTAACACTGCAGGATAACAATAACAGGAAAGACAGTCAGCAATAGGCTATTCCACATGGCGTTTTATTTATGCATTATCACAGATCATATTAATCAAAATTCGCACCTACCCAGCTCGGGTAGCCTAGGCTACTGTATATGAGCACCATACAAGATAACTCCTGATTTTTTTTCTTTAACTCTAATGCAGTTATCAAAGTGCATCAAGTGTGCTTACTTGTAAACACAACCTGAGGTAAACAGGCTTGCAGATTTAAATCCATTTGAGTTTTTAAATTTGAGGTAGAATTTTTGGCGGTCGACAGAAGCTTTTCACCAACGCAGAGTGTGCATTTTACCGTTATGTTATTTCAGACCGTTCTCATCCCCAAATCGTCATATACTGACGCTTTCAAAATGTCTTCAATATCTGACGCACAAAGCACCCTTTAGCGTCCATATGTGACGCATAACCCTACCACAGACCTAAACCTACCCATAACCGAAGCGTCACATATTGACGCTAAGGGTGCTTTGTGCGTCGGATATTGACGAACTTTCGAAAGCGTCAGTTACATGACGCCTAAACCTACCCATAACCGAAGCGTCTCATATGGACGCTAAAGGGTGCTTTGTGCGTCGGATATTGAAGAATGTTTGAAAGTGACGATTTGGGGATGAGAATGTGTTGGTTATTTTCCTTTTCGTTGACAAATTGAAAATAATGTGAGTACTTCCATAATCCAAACGCTGTTCCCAGATAGCAACATTGTTTCGGCCCAGATCCGGCCCACATCTGGCACTTGTGGAATGCAGATCTGGCCCACATGCAGCGTGGAATGACGGCCCTTGGGTGGCCCACTCCTGTTTGCCAGATCTGGGCCACAAGCAGCCCATAGCAATGCCACATGTCAGCCAAGAGCAAAGAAATAAACCAGAACTGGACCTTATCTGAGCCACAAAGTCTGTGTATATTAAATATGGAGTCATTTCAGCCTTAATAAGCCTGTTAACAAGCAGAATCACTGAAGGAAAGAAGAGAACAGAAAAAGAGACGAGCAGAAACACAAGAACTACAACTGACTTCAGACACAGCCTTAGATGAAATCAACTGAAGAGAAAAGAAGACATTACATCTGTGAAGATCTCAGCAGAGGAGGATTAAACAACTCCACAAACAGCATTACCAGCTTCACTTATTACTAACCAGACTGACTTTATTTCTGTCAGACGTCTACAGAAGTTTTTATTGAGAATGAACAGAGGTTTAACTCTGTGTTTCATTTGAAGTCACCATAAGAGTGACTAGTGTTTCCATTAGTTGGGCTCTTAACTCTTATTATATATCTTTTGTCTTTTTTGGCTGCTGTGACAGTGTGTTTGTCAAACACATTTGCAGCGGCAAAGAAAGCTAAAGTGAAATGAGATCAGGTTATTATGGTTATCTGTTGATGGATTTATAATCATCATGAAATAACCTCATTCACTGATGTCTTTTGAATCTAACAATTGTGTTGATCCATTAATATATTCACATAACAAACCCTGTGTTACTGCAGCATGAGATCCAACAATATTTTAACATATTAGTAAGTTTAAATCTTTTTACAAACATGAATTAAAAAAATTATTTTATGCTGACACACACAGATATCAACAATCAGCATATGAATCTCAACAATGGTGACAATCACAAATATTTAGATAAACAGATTAATTCAGAACATCACTGAAAAGCTACTAATTCACAACAAAACCAACAGCAAAAAATAAAAGCAATTTTTTAGAATTAAACAAAATAATAGGACAATTCAGCTGCATAATTTATTCATGTTGCAATGCATGCTGGGAGTTTTGTACTATGCTGGTACCCAGCATGCATTGCAGCAAGGTTAGGTACTTCAAGGTACTTTTGATTGTCACCATTGTTGAGATTCATACGCTGATTGTTGATGTCTGTGTGTGTCATATTACGTTTATTTTTTCGTGCTCATGTTTGTTAAAGTGTTCTAACTGATTGTTATAATATTGCTAGATCTCATATTGCAGTAACATAGGGTTTGTGTTGTGAAAATATTAATGGTTCAACACAATTGTTAGATTCCAAAAACATAAATGAAACAGGTTATTTCATGATGATTATAAACCCATCAGTAGATAATCATCATCATCTGATCTCATTTCACTTAAGCTTTCTTTGCTGCTGTAAATGTGTTTGACAAACACACTGTCACAGCAGCCAAAGAAGACAAAAGATATAATAAGAGTTAAGAGCCCAACTAATGGAAACACCAATCACTGTTAAATGACTCCATATTTAATATACACAGACTTTGTGGCTCAGATAAGGTCCAGTTCTGGTTTATTTCTTTGCTCTTGGCTGACATGTGGCATTGCTATGGGCTGCTTGTGGCCCAGATCTGGCAAACAGGAGTGGGCCACCCAAGGGCCGTCATTCCACGCTGCATGTGGGCCAGATCTGCATTCCACAAGTGCCAGATGTGGGCCGGATCTGGGCCGAAACAATGTTGCTATCTGGGCAGGCAAGACTGTCAGCTGGCCTGGCTGTGTTGATGGCTGATTTAGTCAGTAGACAGTTCCTGGCAACTGTTAATTACAGCCTTCAGGAACCGTTAAGCAGAACTAAATGAATATTAATATTACTGGTAAAGTTACCGGGTACTGGACATTTTCTCACTGGTTCCCAACTCCCAACATACACACGCACACACATCTGTGTAACTGTCATTGTCCCGTAACCAACGTCAGCTTTGCTTTATCTCATCTCATCCCATCTCACCAACAGTTTAATACTGTTACTCTCACATCCAAAACGTCGTCTTTTACGTCGCGGACTTAAAAAAAAAAAAAACAGACGCAAAAAAAACACCAACTAATAATTCACTCAATTCTCATTGGCTACCCACCAATGTGGCAGGTAGATTGACAGTTTTACCCGCCAATTGCAAAATTCACCCGCATTTGGCGCGTGGTCGGGTGTTAATTTCAGGCCCTGCATACAACTAATAGATTTAATCGGTTATACTTTATAACTCGCATACATTTCCAAAAAGACAAAAAAGTCCCGAATATTGCATAAATGGAGCATTGGGGTTTTTGAGCCGATGAGCGCCCTCTGGTGGAACATTGAAGGATTGTTTGTGTGACAGTTCTGATGTTTTCCTCTAGTTACGTGATGTAAGGAAGTACAGGGCATATAAACTAAAAAAATATGCCTGTGAGTTTGATGTAATGACAAAACATGGTTTCACGTTATTTTTATTTTTATCGGCCGTCGCCATCGCTACATTTAGGGACGAACAAGAATTCTGTGAGAATGAAAGTTGTAATGAAAGAGAGTTCGATAAGAGTCACTTTTATAGCAATGGAGAAATATCACTGGCATTATCACATAAACTACTAGTTAAGATACAGATATGAGTGCCAACATGCTATTTTACACGTTGACTATGTTTTAATCACTTCTGTGTGTTTTACAGATGCTCTGCCTCTTGATGAGGTTGATGGTAATGTTATTCGTACTGTGAAGAGAAGTGTGTTTTCAGAGTCTCAGCCCTCTCCTCTGAAAGAGCCCCTGACACACACTGGCTGCTGTGTCACAGGTCAATAAACCCATCCACTCATCATCATTTACAGAGAACTTGTGCATTACTGCAGTCAAACCTGGGGATATTGTTGCAGTAACTGTGTATATGTGATTTATGAAACAGAAAAATACAATGGAACTAGTGCCATCTAACCACCAGTCAAAAGTTTGGTCACACCCACCCATTCTTTATCATTTTTCTTGTCCACATTTTAAAATATTAATAAATTAATCATCATCATCACCACCAATAACATTGTCGTCGTCAGCATAATTTTGAACGTATTCAGGCTGTTGTTACAAAGAAGTACACTTCATCATACTTTTAAAAAGAGAAATTCTGAAAATAATATAGGCTACTTTAAAAGAATATACTTTGGTGCAAACTGAATATAATGTTTCGGACACTTAATTGCATCATGTTAATTGAAATTAAATGAACATTTATTATAGTTTTTAATTTACATGAAATTTAGTTAGTTGAACTTAAGTGTTCTTCTTTTGACCCACTTAAGCAGGACTAAAGGCACACTATGCAAGATTCAGGCCGTGAGTGCAGAGACGGCTCTTAGTATGCTTTTAAGTAGCCTACGTCTTTGTATGAAATTACTTCAGTTGGCTTTAAAATATGGTTAGTATATGGTAAACTAACATATACTTTAATATCATTTCTATTTAAACGTTCACATTTAAATCATGGAATTTAATAAATATTTGTAATTCCACATTTATAATAATGAAGTTGCTATTTAGTACATTATTTAAATGGAACATTAACCCACTACAGTTAAAATTATAGTACTTTATGTACCTTGGTATGTTAGTCAACACATCAAAATAAGTGTACATCTTTAAAGCACAACAATATATTATTATATAACAATAAAGAACATAATGATTTAAAATGTACTTTAAAATGAAGTTTTTAATTTGACATGATTACAAAGTGCACTTTTTAAAAGTGTACTTAAGTTTGTTAAGAAACGGTCATGAAAGTATACTCGTTAAGTGGCTTTTTATTTAATTAATTTTGTATTATCTGCAATAACTGTTTTTTAAAAGAAACATAGTTTTCCATTTTTATTTTTAATACTTATTTTTTACAAGGGTGAAGCAGATCACTTAAAAAATAATAATAATATGAACCACCCAACTCCTCAAATAAATGTCTACTTTAGGTTGTGGACAAATTATTTTGAGCTATTATACTCTATTATATATATAGATATTATATAATGCTAGCTTAAAAATTGGACCAAACACTTACATACCAATAGAAACACTTTATCATACATTTATTTAGTCACAAACAGTTCATTTATTGCATTGAGTTAATTAATTCAATTAATTTAGTGGGGTTTTTTTTATTTTTTTATTTTTTTTTAGTTATACTTTTATTAATTGATTCAGTCATAAAGCTTTTAATCAGCTAATGAACTCGTGGGCCACTTGGACTCCTTTACAGAACCACCAGTGGTCTGAGGATCACAGTCTGAGAAAACTGCTTTAAAACAAAACTGGACCATGGTACCACCACAGTACTTTTGTGTAAATGTTGTTTCTGCATATATTCAGGCTCTTTTGTGTATTTCAGGATGTGTTGAGGAATATTTTGGATCTGAATGAGTCTGTGATTCAGAATGAAGAGTTTGTCCGTTGTGTCAGTGGTGGGAAACTGTTTCCTGGCTCTGTTCCACTGGCACACAGATACGGGGGCCATCAGGTAAAACTGACCGTCACTTCAAACCCGACAGCGATGGCGTAAGACAACCAGAGCAAACATGTCAACCATGTGTTATTATTATTATTATTATAGTTTGGTTATTGGGCCGGACAGCTGGGGGATGGAAGAGCACATTTGTTGGGTGAATACACAAACAGGTAAAATCATCCTTTTCCATCAGCGTTCAACACAAATCATCAGTTGTTATTGTCAGATGTGACTTTTCTGTTGTAATGCATGTCAACTTTCCCATAATGTTGTTTAAGATTAAAGAATGGAAAGTGTGATCTATACTTATTGTTTTGTCAGCAAATAGATGATTCTGTCATTTTTTTAAATCTAATTCTCACTTAATGCTTAAACATGCGTCTGAACAATGACATCTCTCAGTTTAGAACTGTGACAAGTGTTAACCGTTAGACCGGTATACAATCTCTCTTTTATCCAGAAAAGGTGAAAGATGGGAAGTCCAGTTGAAAGGCTCTGGAAAGACACCGTACTCAAGGTGAATATCAGTTTCTGCTGCTCAATATTTTTGATATGCTTTTTAAGTAATTCTGAGATGTATTTAGTTGTAAATGATCTTACATTATGACTCATAGTGTGTGATTCTCTGTCTGGCAGGAGTGTAATGGTTATGCTGTTTACTGTACATGATGTTCCTACCAGCAGAGCGCACACACACACACACACACACACACACACACACACACACACACACACACACACACACACACACACACACACACACACACACACACACACACACACACACACACACACACACACACACACACACACACACACACACAAAATATACTGTATATGAATGGACATACACAAGATGAGTAATATATGGATTTATCACTTTCAAATGTTTGGTGTAGGATATTATTTTTATTTTTATTTATACTTTTTCCATTTTTTTGCCTTTATTGTTTGTCAGTCTGGTTGTGAGTGAGGAACCTGTTTGGAGGGATCCGTTTTATAATGGCAGTGTCCTAAAAGAAAGAGGTAAAATACGATCAGATTTGGACAAATCGAGTAACTAAGTTCTTTATCCTCCTCAGCTTTATGTGATTGTTCTCTGTATCTATCAGGAGCGGTTGTTCTGCGTCTGGCCAAGTCCTGGTTTCGTATCGGTTCACTGGAGATATTAACTAGAACTGGAGAGTTAGATGTCCTACGGTATATTAACTTTTACTTGGGAGATATTTTTTTTTTTCTCACTCTTATTTGCTTTTTAATTTATTTTTATTTTTAATTTTCAGGACATTGTTGTACTTTGTAATTAAAGAGCATTTTAAATCTATTGCAACAAATGACCCTGACAAGTATGTGGTGAGTATCTGTGTCTCTCTGCTGTTTAGCTGTAATACAAGATTATATTATATTGTCTGATCAGTCTCACTATATTTGAATGGTTTTCATGTTGTGTGAAGGTGTTTTTCTCTCGAGTGCTGAATGAAACGGCACATTTAACATTTAATCGCCCACTGGATGTCGGTTGGTTTTGCTCATGGTAAGTTCACTCTGCTTTACTTGTTTAGTTATCACATAGATTTATCATTATAGATCGAGCTTAATACGCAAAATGCACAACAACATGATCTGCATCTTCACACAGGAGTCAGCAACACAGATAACTTCAGTCTGCTTTCTATCACTTTTGATTATGGCCCATTTGGATTTATGGAATCATATGACCCAAGTATGTTTCTTTGTCTAACTTAAACTTTCATAATATTAGCAATTATCTTCCTTTAAGTTTAGTTTTTTGTCATATAACAACACACACACACACACACACACACACACACACACACACACACACACACACACACACACACACACACACACACACACACACAGGGACTATATATACCCCTAAACCTATCCATATTATTAAGCCATTTGGTTTATGAGGACACAGGAAGTGTGAAGATGTTTACGTTGAATTACCCATATCATTATACACATTTGTGTCCTCATAAACCATATACGAGAACACATACACACGCGTACATATATATATATATATATATACACAATACTGCAAAAGTGGAGGAAAATTGTATGAATAGTAAGCTACTTTAGATCTACTATAAATTTTGTATATACTTACAGTATACATGGGTTGAGGGGCATGATTAATTGCATAATTTTTTTTAATCCATTACTTGTTTTATTTTACTTTATTATATTCTAATAAGTTAAAGTGAAACAGACAGCCATAATAATAACATATAATAATTGTATTGTTAAATGTGTGTTATTGCTACAGCATTGTTTCCTCTGTATAGATTGTGTCCCCAACACGTCTGATGACGAGGGCCGGTACAGTATAGGAGCTCAGGCTAATGTTGGCCTGTTCAATCTACAGAAACTTCTAGAAGCTCTGAAACCACTGCTGACCTCAGATCAGCTTTCACAGTAAGAGATCCTTTTATTTTCTGTTGGTATTGGTCTGGAATAAATAAGGGTGATTCGTGTCAATTCATTTACTTCAGATCTCAGCAAATATTGAGAGAGTATCCACAAATCTACCATCAAAGGTGAGCCTGTCATTAGACAATATAGATCACTGTATTCCTCTCTGAGTCGTTCCTGGTCTCACTTTACTGTTTCTGTTATAGATTTCATGAGCTGTTCATAGCAAAGTTGGGCTTTCTGGGAAATGAAGAAAAGGATTCATATGTGATTGCATTTCTTCTAAAGGTAAATATTAACTGGATAGTTTTTTTTTCTCTGATTGTACTATAATTAATTCATTAATTCATTTTTTTTATTTTAATTATATATTTAACAGCCAAACTGTCAGAAATAGTTAAGTCCAGTATGGAGTTAAATCAGTAGTAGATCACACAAATGGCAGCATTTCCTGAGAATGACCCATATAATGTTGTATGATGTGTGATGTGTTGAGCTAATGGAGGACACTGGAGCAGACTTCACTATGACTTTCAGACAGCTGAGTGAAGTGACCCTGTCCCGGCTTCAGAAGGGATCCTTTGCTCCGGTACGTTTCCTCTCCATTCACTCCCACAGCAGCCGCAATATCCATAATCATGATTTCAGTCCATTAACTGTGACTGTGTCTCTCTTGACAGTCATTGTGGGCTCTTTCAGACCTCTCATCACACAAGCATTTCAGAGACTGGGTTCAGCTGTATTTACAGCGTCTGTCAAGGTAATGTTGCTGTAATGTAAACTCAAACTCTTTAGAGGATTAAAAATGAACATCACTTGATGTTTTAATCGTCTTCTTCAGGATAATACGTTTTTGTATATGTTATATGATGCAGTGTTATATATTATGTGTTTATATATTGTTACAGTAACACTACCGCTGAAATGTTCATGATTGGTAAGATTTGTTTTTGAAAGAAGTTTCTTATACTCACGAAGGCTGCATTTATTTAATCAAAAATACAATAAAAACTGTAATTTTGTATTACTATAATATATTATTATACTATGAGATATTAGTACAATATAAAATAAATTATTCTATTTGAATATACAGTATTTGTGTAATTAATATATTTGTTCAGCTGAATGTAATTTATTCCTGTGATCATTTCTCCAGTCTTCAGTGTCACATGATCCTTCAGAAATCATTCTAATATGATGATTTGCTGCTCAAGAAACATTTGAAAACAGTTGAGCTGCTTAATATTTCTGAGGAAACCCTGATACATGTTTTGATTAATATAAAGTTCAAAAGAACAGCGTTTATTTGAATCTTTTGTAATATTATAAATGTCTTTATTGTCCCTTTTTATGCATCCTTGCTGAATAATATTATTAATTTATTTATTTTTTAAAAGCCTTACATAAATGTTTAAACGGTAGTGTGTGTTTTTTTTACGATGTGTTATGTTGTATTTAATGTTATTAGTAATTTTTCTATTGTTCAGGAGTAAACCCACGGTATGTGTTGAGGAACTGGATGGCTGAATCTGCTATCAGAAAAGCAGAGAAAAATGACTATTCAGACGTATTATTACATGTGATGTCAAACTACTGTCATGATCATGCTTATCATATATCTTAGAGTGTTTGCTTTAATATATTACTGTGAAATGAAGACTTGACAATTATACATACAATGTAACATCTTCAGACAGACCATTATGGCTTGTTGACAGTATGTTTGATGTATTTCTAGGTGACACTGTTGCAGAAGACTTTAATGGAGTCATTTATGGAGCAGGAAGAGGCTGAGAGAGCCGGATATGCCAGTAAACCTCCATCCTGGGCTCAGCAGCTGAGGGTCAGCTGTTCTTCCTAACTCAGGGTCGAATGAAAAAAAAAATCACAAATTTCAGCATCATTTGAACCAAAAATATTGTTTATGACATTGTAATCACAATTCCTAATGGATGATCTGATTGGAGGATGAGTCATGTTCGACGTTATATATGTACATATGCACGTTATATATGGACAATGGACATGGATGTCTTTTGTAATATTGCTGTTTCTGCATTTCTACAAAAGTGCAAAAAACGTTTCATCATGCATCTCGTTTACTCCTGTTTAACAATTAGGCATGTCAAAATCTGTTAAACAGTTAACTTTGCAAGACCTTATTTATTATGACATTCCATTAGCAATGATGATATAGCATATTTGCAATACAAATAATCTGATTAGGTGCGTAAGTACAAAGTATTTACATATTTTAGTCTGGTGGTGTAATGCAAGAATATTAAACAACAAAATAATTAAAGATGTGTGTCCTAATGTCACGCCGAGAACTTGTTTGGCGGTCAGTTCCTCAGTCCAACTACAAAAACATGTCAATTAGCTCTATCTGTCTTCAAGATCATTGTTGACTGCGCTTTTTCAGCATTGCTGTCATCAGTTCTGACACGAGTTCGCCACCTGGGGGCGCTGTTTGTAGAGGTGTAGTTCTCTTTGGTGGAGCTGGAGGCATTTTTCTGACGGAGCCGGCGGATGGGTTGGCAGCCGGTGCAGGAGCTGGTGGTGGGGGTGGAGGTGGTGGAGGCGGGGGTGGGGGTGGAGGTGGTGGCGCTCCACCTGCAGATGCAAAGTTTTGGGGTCTGGAGGTGGTGGGGGGAGCGAGTCTCCCCCGTAAGGTGCAAAACTAGGAGGCGGTGGAGGAAGAAAGTCAGGGGGCAGCTCGGCATCTTCTGGAGGAGGTGGTGGTGGTGGTGGTGGTGGAGGCAGGTCATCCATGGGTGGAGGTGGGAAGGAGGATTGTGGGAATCGAGGTGGAGGAGGAAACTTGTTGACTTTGGTTGTGCTGGCAGGAGGAGCAGGGGGAGGAGGAGGCAACATGGGGTCGGGTGGTGGAGGAGGCAGGGTTTCCATTGAAGGCGGAGGTGGTGGGAAAGATGTTTGGTTGCCAGGACCCTTCAAAAACAAACCAAAAGTAGAATTCAGGAGCATTTCAGATAAATGATGAAATTACAAGGGGATTAAAACAACTCTAAAGGAACCGTCACCCTTTGTGGAAAAGTAGTGTGCTTAATTTTACTGCTCTTGAAGTATACTTTAAATCTTTGAAGTATATTTAATGAAAAATATATATTTTCAGATAATATATTAATTAAATAAAAGGCCACTATATGTGTATTTAAAGACACTGCACTTTCATGACTGTTTCTTAACAGAGTTTAGTGCAATTTTAAAAAGTGTACTTTGCAATCATGACAAATTAACAGTTATACTTTTTAAATTATGGTTTAGTAATCTTTTGCAGTACATTTATTTTGATATTGACAAACATACTAGAGCACATGCAAATTTGATTATAATTTCAACTGTAGTGTGTTATTCGTTAATACATTTAATGTTAATATATTTTAAATTTACCAATTGGCAACTTCATCATGACAAATGTATAATTAAATATTGAAAACATGTCAAGTTTCAATAGAAATAATATATGTATATTTTAGTTTACTATAAATGCTTCTCAGTACATTCGGCAGTAAACTTCATATTTCATTGAAAGTAGAAGTAATTATGAAATGTTATAAAATTATGTACTTAAGTGTGTTAATAAATTTAAACTGTATTTTGTTTAATTGCAATTAACATGCAGTCAAGTGTCTGAAAACATTATAGTTCACACTTCAGTATGGTCCATGAACTTATATTATTTATGGTATTATATTATGGCGTTCTTCATTACTAACTGATAGATTTAGAGGTACCTTGGTGTCCTTTGGAAGCTGAGGAGCGTGTCCATTCACAGCTTTGGCTGAAAGATAAGCACAAAAATGTCATCAAAATCCTTTAATATATCAAGATCTATGATACATTTTATAACAATCTATTTAGCTCATTATCTCTACCTTTAGGTGTAGGAGAGGGTGTGGATGCACTGGAGGAGACCTGGATAGTGCGGTTAGCCCAGCTTCCAGTGCCGGCTGCTTTCCTCACAGTCGGCTTTGTAGTTTTCATATAACTGCTTACCATACTATGACAAAATCATGACAAAACAAGACCGTTAATAAGGTAGGTTTTCATTATTATAATTTTTTGACAAAGTAGACAGCTCACAATAGGACCCAACACAATACAGCTACAATTTACAGTATGTTTTTGCATTGTAAACTATAATTTATAATTTAATTTGCTGCATAAAGTTCAACAGTGTCTTCTTGCATTAATCATACAATCATTATCTATTTTGGTTTTTGGTGTGTGGCCTGGTTTCTGCTCACCTTTACAATACGTATCCCAGTCACCCACAGAGTCATGGTCAACTCATCATCACAACACAGATACTTGATGTATTGGGATTCTTTTTGAATTTGAGGATGCTGAAAGCAGATCACAGTGACCATATGAACATGACACACACCTGATATACACACCTGAGAAGGCCAAGATAATAACACTTTTTCCCCCTCTGTCATTCTCTACAGATTTGTGGAACCATTCATTTTTCAGGGATTGAATCTTTAATCAATGTTTTTTTGTTCTCAAAACAACAAAGGGTTGGGTAACAACTTACTAGGGTTTTCAGTATTAGTTCATGCTTTGCTAATATTCATTTTTCTCCAAATGGACAGTTGGTGATATTAACATTGTTTTGATTACATATGTTATTGAGCTACAGTTGCAGAGCAGAGACAGTGGATGACACACTAAAATCACAATTTGATTGCCAGTGCCCCTCATGCCACACTTTAGGATTAGTCCTAAATATTGCTAAAATGAACCACAAAAATCTTTTGCTTTATAATTTTGAATTATTGCATACATGTAAAGAATGTATGTCCCTTTTCTGCTGGAGTCGGGGTTTAATTGTGCATGTATTACATTTATTGAATTTTTTTGCGTTTTATTTCCCAATTGCTTGACAAACGTAAAACACAGCCCACCCTAACCTAATCATAGCCTGAAACACCCTTGATGATTTGTCATGCTTTCTTAACAAGGCATCAACATGTCAGTGGACCTGGTTTTGCTATAATCCTTAAGGTTTTTCGTTCCCTATGGGTTGATGTTGGTAAAATAGCTTTTTACAGATATAATTTTCTTTGTCCAAAAATGAGTTTTTAGCTATAGTGATATTCTTTCCATGCTTCGTTTTTAATTTGGTAGAACAATAACCCAGTATTAACACTTTCAACACATATTCATATTCTTAGAGGTGAGTATAGACTGGAAAAAAGCAGTTGAGGTATTTTGAATTGTGTGCAAAGACTTTAATTAAAGGAAGGCTCTGTCAACTGCAAAGTCTGAACACAAAAAATAAAAATAAATTAAAATGTTTTGACCTTTTACAACTTGTGGCAGGCTGGCTACTAAACCATAGTGTCTTGTTCAAATGATAGACTATTTTATTCATTTGGAAAGGCTTGAGAACCATGATAGCATTCTTAGACTGCTAGTTTTGATTGGTTTTGGATATATTTATCAGACTGCTACCACCATGCATGCATAAAAATGATACAGTCTGAACAAATACAAATGAAGGCAGCTGTGAGTGCCACAAGGCTCGCTCTTAGACCCACTGTAGTTCTTCAAGATTTAGCATTTAAAGTTCTTAACCAGATCTAGAAAGTTTACACATTAGTTATTTTAATCACACTTTATTTTAAGGTGCCGTTGTTGCAGTGTAATTATACAATTAAGAATTAAGTAATAATAATAAAGAACATGTACTTGCTATAGGGTTTGGATTAGGATTTAGTTTATGGTTAGTTCCACGTAGTCGTTTAGTAGATGCATAGTTTACTGTTAGCAACAGCGAGTAGATGTAACGTGTAACAAAGGACACTGTAAAATACAGTGTTACCGTTATATTTTTTAGGATGCTGTTTTGTATAAACTATCAAATACTGTACCATTTCTTGAATTTAGCCCCTTGCTATCTAAGAAAGATTCACTTTTCGTGAATCTTCAAACCCTCATCCCTTATGTTTCATGTTGCCACAGTTAATGTCAGCTCTCATCCATGCACGCTAAACAGGGAAAGATCATACGGACATCATCACGTGGTTATAAGAATTACACAAATCAACACAGTATAAAACATTTTCATCATGAAAAATTAAAGGTTCCTTTCAACAGACTCAAGGATGATATGTTTTCAAGGTTTTCGTGTTAAAAGGATTTGACTTTTTCTTAAATTAGGTAAAAAGGGACAGATCTGTGTGAACGGGGATCGTTTTGATAACATTGTCATCTGTACAAAGAAAAAAGTTAAAAAATGTTTAGTACATCGTTGTTGTGTAAACGTAGCCTTAATAGGAATATCATTTGGGGGATGTAGTTTTGGACCAGCAGAGCATTTTGAAGGGTTGCAGAAATATCACCTCTAACCTGATCACACTATTGCTCCACATGTAAAGGGGAAATGGGTGCTTTTTAGAGGAATGTAATTTACAGCTTCTTGTGCTCTAAGCCTCACGTCTTTTATGTCTGCTTTCATGTCCATGACTAGCCTGATAGAGCAGCATTTTGTTGCGGGAATGATGAGAATTCACTTTATGTCCAGAATCAAATTTGTATTTTTGTGCATTATTTACTGTATGAGAACAGAATAAGCAACTCAACATCTCAGCTGAGACTCTGGAAAAACAACAGGAAAACAAGTACAACTTCCCATAGTTCTCCTGTCTGTTTGTACTGTTTGTACTCCTTGAAAACTGTGTTTGGGTTTGAATAATATTCATAAAAATGTAATAATAAAGAGAAGTACACTTATTACACAAATAATGTACTTTGAAAAAAATATATATTTAAGTGTAAACCTGAATGTAATATTTCACACATTTAATTGCATGTTGATTGCAGTTAAATTAAATGTATTATGGTTTAAATTTATATTAAATGCAATTAGCTGATTTTTAGCGTTAAAGGTCAACTCAAATATTAATGTTATTTCTATTTAAACTTGTATGTTGTATTTCATGTTATTTAAATATATCTGTAATTATACATTTGTAATGATGAATTCACAATTTAGTACATTTAAAATATATTAACTTTAAATTTAATACCGAATAACACACTACTGTTAAAATTATAACTATATTATATATAATAATTATATAAATATAACTTTAAATGTGCTTTATAAGTTAGTCAACACATCAAGATAAGTGTACTTCTTTAAAGCATGACAATCGATTATTAAACATGATCTAAAAGGTCTTTATACTAAAACTTTTAATTTTACATTATTGGAAAGTTCACTTTTTTAAAAGTGTGTTAAGAAACATTTAAGAGTACACTTAAATGGGCTTTTATTTCATTAATATTATATTACCAGCAAGTACAGTAAAAAAAAAAAAAAAAAAAAACTTTTAAGATGTAAAGTACAAGAGCACGTTCAATACAATTAAGTGCACTGTATTTTCACAAGGGTGGGCTGTTTTCATGTTTTACTTAATGATCCTTGTCACACTGTATGTTTCTGATCCAAACTCTGTATAAATGTTAAAGTGAGAGTGGGTTACCATAATAAGAAAACTGTACCTTGAGAATGAAGCAGTGGTCTGTTGGTGCTTTGTATTTGTTTCTGTATTCTTTGCAGTAGTAGACGTTCACATTGTCAAACTGCACCAAGCACACAAGGTCCCGTGATGCCTGATGGAGGGAGAACCCCATAACGCACACAAATGTCATTTCTTGCCATTTTCACAAAGCCAGTTATATTATTTAGATCTGTTGTGATTAAGTATTCAATCAAAAAGCAAACTGATGTACATTGAGCTTAATAAGCGAGGATTTGCCTGAACTCAAAATGCACTGTATGTTTTACTGTCTGGGTTGCCTGAGCTGACCTTTGTCTTGCCTTTGGGTGAGTAATACAATCCAGAGGCCCGAAGTAGGAAGTAGCGCTGTTTCCAGGATTTCTTGCCATCCTCCTTCATATACAGAATGCCCTCAAGGTCAGGCACAATGATGGAGGCTCCACAAAAATTTTCCTATACCCAGAAATACAGAACCAGACATTAAGACTTTCATCATTCGCTTACACTCATGTCATTCCATGTCGATTTTCTATTTACCGCAGGACACACATTGGGAACGACATAAGGGTGAGTATATGATGATAACATTGTCATGTTTGTCATTGTCATGCAAACTAAATGTAATATTTTATGCCATTGCATGTTATTTACAATTAAATGAAAATGTGTTTTAGTTTAAAACAATTTTAAATGCAATTAGCTAAAGTTAAGAGTGTTAAGGACTTAAGTGCTTATATAGGACTAAAGTGTGCGAATGTCATTTCTATTGAAACTTGTATGCCTATATTATATTTAAATGTAATATCAAATACGACTCTACAGTTAAAATTATAATCAAGTACTTTACATGTGTTTTAGTGTGTTAGTCAGTACATCCAAAATAAGCGTAAAGCATGACAAAAGATTATTAAAACATACTGATTTAACCCTCTATGGTACGCATTATGATATCAGTGAGAAAAACAATATTTGTTATGTTTTTCCTGCTTAAAATTTGACACTATAGCAATATCAATAAACATTATCATTATTTTTTTATTTTTTATTAATTATAAGTTTGTTGCCTCAAGGCAACATTGTACCACAATGGACAAATTGAAACATTTGACATTTTCATGAAGAAAAAAAAAAAATATTTATTGAAAACATCAATTTATTTAACTAAACACTTGAACAAACAGATTTACCAAGTTTTTATTGAATTACACATTTCATATTTAATAAAAAGTAACATTTATTATCCAGCTGTTGCCCTCAGGCAACATTGTACCATCGTGGAACGCAAGTACTACAAACCATTATATCATCAAGTTATCATATCAAAACATTAAAAAACATCAAAACATGCTGTGTCAAGGTAAAACATTTACAATCACTATAACATTATCCTAATATGAAGGCCAGGCCTCAACAACAGCAAGATCAAACATTTGGAAGATCTCCCCGGCCGACCTAATGACCCGTGTGGGGTCCTCCAGGGGCCCGTCGGGAACCCCCCGAAATACGAGACCCCTACAAGTCCCACTAACCCTCTATTTGTCCGATTGCCCACACTGTTAGACCTTACCGGGTTTTTTTACAGTAAAATACTGGCAACACTGTTGCCAGTAATATACTGTTAATTGTACAGTTCTTTACTGTAATCTACAGTTTGTTTCTGTAAAAATGCACTAAATTAAAATTCAAGTTAACTAATTTCACTTGCAGAAACCGACTGCCTTAAATTGACCAACTGTCATTTAAATGTATTAACAAAAATTTAAAATGCATTAATAATCTGAGCAAAGTATTACTTTGAACTTCTTTCATTTGAGACCACTAAAAAACTATTAAACATAAAGAGATTTCCACTGGACCAGCAACTACACAGTCACCGCCTGTTAAATAAAGCAATATGCAGCATATCATCAATGTTTGTAGATCTTCTCCTGGACTGAAGCACAGGCTCTACTCTTCTGCACAATGGTGACCCAAAAACTAAATTTTTACAGTAAACTACTGGCAACAGTGTTGCCAGTATATACCTGTTTTATAACTTACAGTTTATTACTGTTAAAATACATTTTGTGGGTGTGTCTTTTTATCTTACACTGTTAACCCTTTCAACCTCACAGGGAAATCCACACTACAAAGAGTAAAAAGTAACATTGACGCAGTGTTGCAGTGAGATAATTAAGTGAATATGTTGAATAATAAGTTAATAAGTGAAATAAGTGATTGTTGAGCATTAGTGAATGACGCCTGCTGTTAACAAGCAGAATCACTGAAGGAAAGAGGAACACACAAACAGAAAATAGAGAAACACAAGAACTACAACTACCTTCCAGCCATTACACATTTTTACACTTATTATTAACAGTACGACTTTATTTCTGTCATACATCTACAGAAGTTGTTATTGAGATGTTTAATTGAAAATGTTTGGTTTGAAGTTACCATGATGGAGATCAGTGTTTGCTTTAGTTGGGATGCTGACCCTTGACTAAATAACATTAGTATTTCACTGGCTGAATGAACTGTGTCTTTGCACTTGTGCACACACAGCTGTGAATGATTGTAGTTATACTGATTATGATGAAAAAAACTCACTGTATAGCCTGTTCATACGCTAAATCTCTTTCAGTTTTTAATTCTGTATCAAAAGTGTTATATTATCACCACTGTGAAACTACAGTAATAAATTACAATGATATTTTTTTTTAACACATAATGCACAGCCTAAAAAAGAAACAGAGCTACAATGTCTTGTAAAAACACTGAGATATCAAACATCTGCATATGTCTCTCATCAATGGTTGCAATAATTTATTTGTATTTATTTATTCATGCAGGAGTGCATGCTGGGAGTTTTATACAATCCTGGAACCCAGCATGCATTGCGACATGAAAGTTTTTATTGTCACCATTGTTGAGATTCATGAGTTGATTGTTGATGTCTGTGTGTGTCTGAGTTAAGCAGGAGTTCAAAAAGTTTTAAAACACTATATTATTTCAATATTCTTCAGAATAACAAATTACAGAAACATTGCTGTATTTCACTTTATAGATTTACAGATATGATTAATATGAAAAACCCATAAATCCAAAAATTTTACACTGGTTAAGATCAGAGAATCAGACATGTCCAGGATGATTATGTAATCATCACAACAGTCATTAACACCTTATCATCTTTCTCTTTACTTTTTCTTGCCATAACACATGTGTTTTATAAACTCATAGTTAAAGCAGTCAGAGAATAACTGATATAATAAAGTCAATGGTTCAAGAGCCCAACTAAAACAAATACTGATCTCCATCATGGTGATAATAACTTTATTATTTTCAATAAAACATCAACAATTAAATATCTGTTAATTCTCAACAATAACTTTTGTACAAAAGAAATAATGTTAAACTGGTTTGTAAACTGGTTTCACACTCAGTGTTGCTGGAAGTCAGTTGTAGTTCTTGTGTTTCTCTTTTTTTTTCTGTTCTTGTTTCTCCGTCCTTCAGTGATTCTGCTTATCAGGTGTTCATCAGTGTCTCAATTCACTCACTTCTTTTCATTCACTCTGTCAAGGGGACTATATTAGTGAACTAATGTAGGGAATAGTGAATGAGGGTATAGGGTGTGATTGGGAAAACAGCCTCTGAGTGTCGATTTTGAGCACTGTTGATTTACAGTATATTCCTGTAGGCTATTTTTGTTTTCTACGGTATATTACTGTTTTAATGGAAAATGGTATGATACTGTCAGAATTAGGCCTTTTTTTACAGCAAGGGTTAACAGTGCACTATAGTAGACAAATGTCCTGTTGACCCCACCGCCGGTCTTGAGCCATACCCCCGTCCCACTAACCCACTATTTGTCCAATTGCCCACTGTAGTGGCCAAATGTCCCGTTGACCCTCCCTGACTTGCCCAAGCCACGCCCCCATCCCATGGACCCGCTATTTGTCCGATTGCCCACTGTAGTGGCCAAATGTCCCGTTGACCCTCCCTGACTTGCCCAAGCCACGCCCCCATCCCACTAACCCACTATTTGTCTGATTGCCCACTGTAGTGGCCAAATGTCCCGTTGACCCTCCCTGACTTGCCCAAGCCACGCCCCCATCCCACTAACCCACTATTTGTCTGATTGCCCACTGTAGTGGCCAAATGTCCCGTTGACCCTCCCTGACTTGTCCCAAGCCATGCCCCCGTCCCATGGACCCGCTATTTGTCCAATTGCCCACTATAGTGGCCAAATGTCCTGTTCACCCTGACCGGCTCCAAGCCATGCCCCTGTCCCACTAACCCATTTGTCCGATTGCCCACTATAGTAGGCACATGTCCCGTTGACCCCCCTGACCAGTCCCAAGCCACGCCCCTGTCCCACAAACCCACTATTTGTCCGATTACCCTGCTATTCAATCAGTTGTCAGCTATCGGGTAGTCTTCCGAAATTTAAAAGACATACACCAATACAAAAGAAACGAAACCGAAAGAAAATAATACAGTCGGACCTTGCACTCTAAAAACTGCTGGGTTAAAAAATAACCCAACCTTAACCACACCGCTGGGTCACTATTGGACAGAACACGCGCTGGGTTGGTTTGACCCAAGTGCTGGGTTTTACCATTTAACCCATATTTCTGGGTCATTCGACCCAACCAGTGGGTGAAATTAACCCTCTTGCTGGGTTAAGTCTTACTCATGTGCTGGGTTATTTCTTGTCTCATTGCCTTAATAAAATTAGTAACAAATATTTGTTATATTACGAATGTAAAATAATTATTATCTCTTTAATACAATAAACCAGAGAGGCCACTGTATATGTGATTTCAATCTAATTTTTTTTTTGATACATTTCTTTAATACTTTTCTTTATCGAATACAAATGTTAATCAATGTCAAAGGTCTGACATGTCCCCCTCGTCTCATCCCTGAGGCACAGAATGTGCAGCAATGCTCCAGTCTCATTTTGTAAATATTCAACCATGTTGGTCCTCACCTGTTGATTACACAATCAAGTTAAGTCATCTTTATTTATATAGCGCTTTTTACAATACAGATTGTATCAAAGCAGCTTCACAGTGATACTGTAACATGAAAAAATACAACAAAGTTTGTTTCTAGAAGAAAATTGCATCATCGTCCAGCTTAAGGCAGATCAGTAATATTGTTGAATATTAAATGTCTCCAACTAAGCAAGCCAAAAGCCAAGGCAACAGTGGCAAGGAACCAAAACTCCATCAGTGACAGAATGGAGAAAAAAACCTTCGGAGAACCCTCAGTTCTTGGCCAGTATTATTGGCCAGTTCTCCTCTGGCCATCGAGCGAACAGTGTATAATTATGACCGCCGCTAGCGTAGCTAGCGAAAGCGGTCATATAGCGGTCATATAGGGATTGTCAAAGTTTTTTTCTTTTTTTTTTTTGTCACCTTACTGAATTTTTCGTCAACGATACCAGGGACACCGAAGCACCGGGGAACATGAAATTTGGTGGGCATGTAGCCCCACTAGACTTCTAAGGAAAAATTTCGTTTGGTCCCCGGGGGCCACTCCCCCCCCGCGCTGGGCCCCCCCAAAACCAAAAAAATGCAGTTTTTCCTAAATAACTACCTGAACCGTGGCACCGAGGATGAAGAAATTTTTATGGTATGTTGGTCTACTAGACTTTTACGGAAAAATTTCGTTTGGTCCCCGGGGGCCACTTCCCTCCCCGCGCTGGGGCCCCCGTAAATTTTTCGTCAACGATACCAGGGACACCGAAGCACCGGGGAACATGAAATTTGGTGGGCATGTAGCCCCACTACACTTCTACGGAAAAATTTCGTTTGGTCCCCGGGGGCCACTTCCCTCCCCGCGCTGGGGCCCCCGTAAATTTTTCGTCAACGATACCAGGGACCAAATGTGAAAAACAAACAAAATGTGTATTCAGTATTTGCAAACTGAATTATAGTAATAGTAATAAAAGAGTCATTTGGACAAATATTATCAACATTAAGGCATTAAAATAAAACATTACTTTATCAAAAGTAAAATATTACTGTAATGTTGGTAGTGTCTTTAACATTAAAACTCACAAACCCACAAAGCTGCTCATTAATCTCCTGACTGGCAGCGCTGATGATCGCCTCGTTTAAATGTTACACAATAAAATGAAAGATGACATGCATGGTGGTAGGGTAGGTTATCATGTAAGTCTACAATATTGACGATCATTTGTTCAACTAAACGGGTATAATTTTCTTCTCAAAACTGGTGCCTGTCCATTTATTTCTTAGCGCGTTATAACGCGCCAATTTAGAAATGATGGTTCGAGACATTACAGAAGACACACGCAGACTGTGCTGGAACTTACCTCAGTCACTTCTTCTGACGAGTATTTCTAAAACTATGCCAGCAGACTTTTCACTCACAACTCACTAGCTAGCCTACATTAGAGATAGCCTGGCTAACGTCAGACCTCTTCTCATTGAGATGTGGTCTGGGAACCACATGTTCATTTTCTCGTTTTTGAGGTGTGGTTTACGAATGCCCAGAGCAGTTTATTGGGCGTACGAATGTCTATCAAATGCGCCTGTACGTAGCTCATAGCCAATCGTTTCAATTATACCAGACGACGTATGTAGAGCGACAGAAGTTCGACGAGGAAGAAGACGAAATAAACTTGCGTTTTAAACTACTTAGAACACTATCTAAGGCTGCATCGAAAGGTAACTTCGCGTCTGATGCTATGTTGGATCCATAGATATAAAGAAACTGCTTCGGTGTGTCGCATAGACGTCGTCATCGTCTTGCTGCTCCCTCCCCGTTCTGTGATTGGTTCCCTTTTTGAGGGGAAAATCTGGTCCATGGTGTCCAGGCTGCCTAGCAGCGTGAATAAAATCGTGCTGCGCACAAGGCAGAATGGGGAAACCCAAGCTACATTAGAGACTCATTTCCCGCTGATTTTACGTGCGAGCCCTGTGAGAGATACTGCACGTATGGATTTCATACAAAAGGCTTTTCTCACTTTTAAATACGCAACTTCCACAATGAATAGGCCTCCGATTACGTGATGAATTTAGAATTTAAACTGCATATTTCAAAAAGGCTGCTGATATAGCTAGTTTAATTTCAACTAAGGATTTAACGATGCAGCATTTTGTCAAAAAATCTAACCGGCTAGCTGTGGCTATTTAATGTTTCACAGAATAAATACGTTACCCCTCACACTTCCATATCAAAGACTGTATGTTGAACAGTGAAATTAGCTTGCTGCTACCACCACAACTTATTAAAAATATAGGTAAACATTCATATTAACTTACCATAAAACACTGCCTGCTCCGAGTGGCGTGCTCCTCGAGTCAGATGTGAAGAATCCAGAAAGTTCTGCAAAGCATGAAAAAGTAACCCAATTACTATTTGTGAATGACCCTTACAACTCATTTTACCCAGCATGAGCAACCCAATAATGTGTTTACAGTACCCCAAACAACCCAACATTTTGACATAGCACAATCAACCTAACAATTTGTTTACAGAAACAACCCAGCATTTTTTTGAGTGTGGGGTCGAACCCCTGTCATTAAGAGCAAACCGACACCGCTGCCCGTGCAAGCATACCAATGCCCTATTGAAGGTTGTAAGTTTGCTGGGAAATCTAATGTATTTCACAGACATGAATGTAAACAGAGGCTAAAATCATACCCACATATGATAAAGGAAAAAGGGGGATACACGCGCCCAATAAAGAAATAAAAAATATGACACGATAAAAGTCCAAACACTAGTCCTAACAACGTTAGAAAAACAAAACCCGATCATTCAGATCGACAATCTACTACATAAGTCTTTCCATCTACTTCATTAGATGGGCTAAACTTTGAAGAAAAGGGAGGGGCTGATTATAATATTATACAAAACGCCGCTTTTTACGGCGTCTTTGTCAGACAGAAGCGCCGCAAATTACGGCGCACTATGGATGGCCTGCGGCATCAGAAACGGCGTCATTGGCTGTATGAATAAAACGCCGATAATGATGGCGATTTTGCTTTGCAAACGCCGTAATTTGCGGCGTTTGTACCACAGAAAAAAACGCGAATGAAAGGCGTTTGGTTAGTGGCGAAATTTGACCCTTTTGGCGTTCCATACAGTCGAGGCTGCAGGAGCTGCGGTCAAGACGTGCAGCTGAAATGGAGGTTTGTTTATTATTGGTCAAGACGTCATTTTAGATACATTCAGCCTTTCCCCCAATATATATATATACTAACAAATTGTTTTGCGTTGTAGGTAAAACTGCATTCCCTGGAGTCTGTGCAGAAGGACAGGCTGTTGAATACAATCCAAGGTTGCCAGGTCTTATGTTTGATGTGATGGCCATGTTTGAGGTATCCCAGAGCCCTGACCCTGTTGGAGATGTCCTGCATTGGTGCACTTGCACCAATTGCAGACAGAAAAATGGACACAGACCTGGAAAGGCTTTGCTGTCACCAGATACCTGCAAAATGCATAAGCAACATGGCACACATGGAGTTCTATGTGTTGAATGAGGGGGTGTTGCGGCTGGCCCGTGCGGCCTGGAATAACATTTTTGCTGTTGATGACAGCCAGGAGCCGGGTGTAGAACAGCGTCAATATAGACATGCCGCCTACAGACAGTTTGTGCTGTGGCAGCATGGCCAGAGTGCGAATTACCCCACAATAATTGGGGGGTACTGCTCCTTCACTTCTTCTATGACCATCATGGTCCACACTACCATATCAATCCCCACCGTGATCGCCAAGTGCAACATGTGTTGTGCAACACACATACAAGGTCTAAACATGCAACAAACTGATAATCACCCAGATAGCAACATTGTTTCGGCCCAGATCCGGCCCACATATGGCACTTGTGGAATGCAGATCTGGCCCACATGCAGCGTGGAATGACGGCCCTTGGGTGGCCCACTCCTGTTTGCCAGATCTGGGCCACAAGCAGCCCATAGCAATGCCACATGTCAGCCAAGAGCAAAGAAATAAACCAGAACTGGACCTTATCTGAGCCACAAAGTCTGTGTATATTAAATATGGAGTCATTTAACAGTGATTGGTGTTTCCATTAGTTGGGCTCTTAACTCTTATTATATCTTTTGTCTTCTTTGGCTGCTGTGACAGTGTGTTTGTCAAACACATTTGCAGCAGCAAAGAAAGCTTAAGTGAAATGAGATCAGATGATGATGATTATCTACTGATGGGTTTATAATCATCATGAAATAACCTGTTTCATTTATGTTTTTGGAATCTAACAATTGTGTTGATCCATTAATATTTTCACAACACAAACCCTGTGTTACTGCAATATGAGATCTAGCAATATTATAACAATCAGTCAGAACACTTTAACAAACATGAGCACGAAAAAATAAACATAATATGACACACACAGACATCAACAATCAGCGTATGAATCTCAACAATGGTGACAATCAAAAGTACCTTGAAGTACCTAACCTTGCTGCAATGCATGCTGGGTACCAGCATAGTACAAAACTCCCAGCATGCATTGCAACATGAATAAATTAGGCAAGGCAAGTTTATTTATATAGCACATTTCATACACAATGGCAATTCAAAGTGCTTTACATAGAAGAGATTAAAATAAGAAAAATAAATAAGAATAATTAAAACAGTTTAGACAAATAAAATAAAATACAGTACTTTTAAAAATAAAAACGAATATTATTATAGATCTTTCCTTCAAAGGATTCCCTTAAGACTTAAATCTTTCCTTCTTTTAACCTTCAATCTTCTTACGACTTCCATCTATCAACTTTCACTTTCTTTTCTCCCTCATTTACTCACACATTCTTTTCACTTTCTTTAGCACTGCGTTCACATTCTTTCTCAGACGAAAACTTTAATATCGTCATTTAAATACTGTTCTACTTTCAAACCCACATTAATACACGTCACTTTCACCTCCATAATTATTTCTCATTTGACAGAAAATAGGTGTGTAAAAATGGTCTAGTTTACTGTTAGATGACCCCATGTTTTTGACCCCCAATTATGCAGCTGAATTGTCCTATTATTTTGTTTAATTCAAAAAAATTGCTTTTATTTTTTGCTGTTGGTTTTGTTGTGAATTAGTAGCTTTTCAGTGATGTTCTGAATGAATCTGTTTATCTAAATATTTGTGATTGTCACCATTGTTGAGATTCATATGCTGATTGTTGATATCTGTGTGTGTCAGCATAAAATAATTTTTTTAATTCATGTTTGTAAAAAGATTTAAACTTACTAATATGTTAAAATATTGTTGGATCTCATGCTGCAGTAACACAGGGTTTGTTATGTGAATATATTAATGGAACAACACAATTGTTAGATTCAAAAGACATCAGTGAATGAGGTTATTTCATGATGATTATAAATCCATCAACAGCTAACCATAATCACCTGATCTTCATCTCAGCGTGGCCAAAGAGCGCGCTCACTTTTTCTCCTCAGCAGAGCAAGAACTAATAGTCCAAGTTTATTCGGAATTTTAATTTTTAATTAAAACGCCAGGGAACACCTCAAAGTCTGCAAAAGCCAGGAGAGAGGGCTGGCAAAAAGTAGCAGACAATTTAAATCCGTTAGAAGTGGCCATGTTAGATGTTTTTTATCACGTTATTAGCCTATATATTTGTATTTTAATAATTGCATAATTACTTTGTTCATTGTAATGTCAGAGTCACCACACTAGAACATCGAAACAAATAAAAGTGAAGTACAAAAATATTCTACATAATGGTCATTTTTAGTTAGCCTATATTATAGTCTCTTTTATAAAAGGCACTGTTAAATAAATGATTGTCTGTTTATAAAAGCAACCAAGAAAAAGGCAAAAAAAAAAAAAAAAAAGATCTTAGTAGCCTACACTGTAAAATATTTTTTGCTGCATTAAATTAAGGCCGTGTAGTCATTTCAACTGTTAAATCTTGAGTAATGATGAATTGCTTTTAACTTATGTTAATGTAAAAATATATATATATTTTTTTTTATCCTCTTTTGTGCACCTTTACATAATACACCAACACTAGTCTTGTATCTGTTCCCAAGAAAGTGGTGGCTGAAATATGTGCAGTAAGAGGACATTTTCTAACTTTCCAAAGTAAAGAAAGTATAATACTTTGTAATGTCCATTTGTTTCCATTGCACTGGACAGTGAATAAACCCTCTCAGATAACTGTCATATGGAGGAACTAGCCTGCAAGTGCATAAATAACTTTACTTAATTTATACTTGTATGCTTTATGGCTGCAATATAAGTTGCAGGATTCCACATCTACAGAAAGGCCTACAGAAGAGTCTGCACAGACAGAGGAGACATAGGCCTACATGTGGGCAGTGGATAGCCAACTTTTCCTTTTTATTTGTTGCATGAGGCATGTGTCTAATATCTCTTGTTGCAGGCACTTGACCACTGGCTTTTCTTTACAAAGAACAATTGAAATAAAAATCAAGGAACTAAGCATATTTGTCTTTTATTAAACACATCCACACAACACAAATGAGAGACAATTGAATACATTTCATTGAGAGCTCATTTTGTGTACAATTATAGTTTGACCAGGAAAACCAAAACCAGTATTTTATGTGTGATTCATAGACACTCAGTTAAACAATAAATTACAAGTGATACTTACTTCAGTCCAAATGCACAGTATTTATTTAGAATATATACTAAATAAATATTCAGTTAAATCAGTGAACATCACAGGTGAGCCAATGCTTGATTAAACATGCTAATCCTAAAACATAAATGTTCTCCTCAGTATATACAGTACTGTGCAAAAGTCTTAGGCATGTTAATACCCCCCCAAAAGATGGTTTTAAGTCAGTTATTTATATATTTTGCTGTAATGTGTCAGTAGGAAATATCAGTTTAGATTTCCAAACATTCTTTTTGCCATTAATTGTAATAATCCAGTGAGATTTGTGTATGCACAAGGAATCTGACAACAGCCGGTATGATCTGATCTCACCATCATCAAGTCCGTCTGTGATTACATGAAGAAACAGAAAAATGATTAACATGCCTAAGACTTTTGCACAGTACTATATAGTATATATATATATATAATTACTCCACATCACAAACAAGACAAAACATTACACAAATACACCAAGTATAAATGTTATATTAAAACAACAGTGTTTTTGAACTGACAGAGTTACAACACCCACAGACTTCCATAGGAATCGAGGAATGCAGAAGTAAAGTTTTGTATTGAAGTAAATATCATTACAATAAGGCAAAACAAACCTATAATAAATGTCCTAAAGAACAGAGCACAATATAAAAAACAATATAAATAATAATATCAGGGACAAAAAGGTTTCTAATAATTCAAATTTCTTTAATAAATTGATTAATCTTCCACTTTTCAATGTTGACATTCTCTGATCCTCTTCGGTTTAAAAATGACCGAACACGTTTTTAATTTAATCTGAATGGGATGACACTTGGTGACGTTTGTTGTATTAGCTTTGTGAACACACACAAAATAATCATAGACATGATTCGGATATGGTAAAGGGTCGTAAAAAAAAGTGTCACACTTGGTTCCTTCAAAAATGACCGACAGGAAATGAATGGGAAATACGAAAACTCAGAGAAACTTTTGGTGGTACAAACTACAAATCAGCCGATGTGCAGAAAAAAAGTGCACAGCAATGAAGGAGTGACACTCTAACACATCAAGAGTGCAAATAAGACCCCCCCCCCACACACACACACACACACACACACACACACACACACACACACACACACACAATGAAGGAGTGACACTCTAACACATCAAGAGTGCAAATAAGACCCCCCCCCCCCCCCCCCCCACACACACACACACACACACACACACACACACACACACACACACAATGAAGGAGTGACACTCTAACACATCAAGAGTGCAAATAAGACCCCCCCCCCCCCCCCCACACACACACACACACACACACACACACACACACACACACAATGAAGGAGTGACACTCTAACACATCAAGAGTGCAAATAAGACCCCCCCCCCACACACACACACACACACACACACACACACACACACACACACAATGAAGGAGTGACACTCTAACACATCAAGAGTGCAAATAAGACCCCCCACACACACACACACACACAGACAGAGAGAGAGAAATGAACTGGTAAGACTGCAACAGTAAATTTTGATAATATGCTAAATAAAATCAATAAATGAATAAAAATACAAAAGAGACTCTCTCTCGCGCAAATGCACACACGCACTCACTCACTCACACACACACACACACACACACACACACACACACACAAAGAAATGAACTGGTAAGACTGCAACAGCAAACTTTGAGAATATGCGAAAGAAAATCAATAAATTAAAAAATACAAAAGAGACTCTCTTGCTCAAATGCACACGCACACACACTCACTCTCTCTCTCTCTCTCTCTCTCACACTCACACACACACACAAACACACACACACACAGTAATATTAATTGTTTGGTCTTATTTTAGCCTAATAGGTGTTCCTGATATCTGCTGCATATGCAACAATACATAAATTACAGTTTTTATGTACATAGTTAAAATAATATTTATTATTATAATTCAATTTTTATTCCTGTTTTTTAACCTACAGTTTGATAATGATTGTTTGGTGTTGTTATTTTATTGTTTTTGCTGTTGGATCATAATTGCTGTTCCCTTCTGAAGTTGTATTACCATTTATAGAATTAAACTGAATAAAATACCAATTAATTGCAAAATGTCTGTATAAAGTGTTTTGAATTATCACTATCCATCCCTTATTTTGTTAGATTTTTTGAATGATCAAATACTGATTAACAAAAATGCTTGCATTGTGTTCCTTTTCTAACCAAACATTATTGTTTGATTGTAATCATAATGCAAAACCTGATACTTATGTAACAAAATGATCTAAACCTTGACAAAAATAGTCTTTTAGAATGTCTAAATATATATCTAAATAAATTTTAAAAAACGAATAAAATGGAGAAATCATGTCTAAAAAAAACAATGGGAATCAAAAAGCCTCTCTATGTATTTATATAGGGAGCAACAGTACAGCCTACAGGCGGTTACACGACATTACACAAGTTTTTACTTTTTAACGCCACTGGATGATGCTTTTCTCACTTCAAAAAATGGATTTTAAAGGCCTGCACTAATGTGAAATGTTGCATTTATTGAAAAATAATAATAATAAAAATATGAATTCTAATTGAACAAAATGCTCATAATTTTTTTTAGTAGTACCATAGAAACCTTTCTAAATTCGAAATAATAATAAAAAAAGATTATTGAACAAAAATATATTACATTGGTTTTCCTGAAAAAAAAGAAGAAATTTTAAGGCTTCGGTCACTTTTGACCGCGAAGGAGCCAAGTGTGACCCCTAAACGAAGAGGACCAGAGGGATTTACAGTAAATCCAGAATTCTTTTTAAGATACAGAAAACAATGCACTGAAAAAGTGTGTAGGATTTAAATGATTGAATCATGCACATCAGTTCCACATGAACCAATTAAGTTTAGAACCAAAGATAATTTGTTCACATAATGTCAACATCGTGGAATTAAGTCATTTCCAAGTAACCCAAAGAAGAAGTTTTAAAGTGATTTTAATATGGTTCCCTAACTGGATTAATTCATTCAATTTCTTATATTTGTGTCACATGACTGAGTTATAAGATTGTATTAGATTGCTACTAAACTATTAATTAGCAATAGCATATATTAGCATGCTAAATGCTAAGCATGAAATCTAATTGTAATATAAGTAATAAACATATTAGAAAAAAATGGCCATTAATGGATCATTATTGGACAAATATTTAGAAACAAAAATATCTTCAAAATATTCAATTAATATTATTGAACTAAAATATAGTACATTTAATTGATAAAGTTACACTTCAGGTGTTATTAATGTTATCTCTTTTTCACTCCATAGTTACAGCACTGCATGGCATTTGTCCCTCAGTTTCTCCTCAAGTTCATGGGCAATCTTTAATAAAATAGTCATTTTACACACTGTTTACACAGCGTCATTGTTCTCTACAGGTTGAAATATTGTGGAGTCACAGATGAAGGTTGTTTGAGGAAGATCTTGCATTCGTTTGAGAGTGCTTATATTTAAATTTGACTTAGTGATGTTTTTAAATGATTTGTGATCAAGCATTAATTGACGGACCCCCTGCAGTACGGCTGCGGACCCTTGTGTTAAACTGATCTGATCTGAACTGAGAGAGTGAAGAGTGTGTCATTGTTCTCTACAGGTTGAGGGATTGTGGAGTCACAGATGAAGGTTGTTCTGCTCTGGCTTCAGCTCTGAGATCAAACCCCTCACACCTGAGAGATCTGGATCTGTCTGGGAATAAACTAGGAGATTCAGTTCATCTGCTCTCTGCTGTACTGGAGGATCCTCACTGTAGACTGGAGACACTGTGGTAAGATCATATATGACTCACACATGAAACACAATGTATTTGAAATGTTCAGCCTTTTTCTGCTGCTGTGTTATTGAGCTTATTGAACTGTAAGTGATTTGTAAGCTCACGCTAAATCGGCCCAAAGTCCGGCATCCGACCAGCGCGGAAGGTCTTAACGTGTTACTGTCCT
The DNA here is from genome assembly GCF_965113295.1 of Leuciscus leuciscus. Taxonomy (NCBI): domain Eukaryota; kingdom Metazoa; phylum Chordata; class Actinopteri; order Cypriniformes; family Leuciscidae; genus Leuciscus; species Leuciscus leuciscus. The sequence continues at coordinate 11,677,997 of NC_138730.1, forward strand.
TTTCTCGAGGCAAAGTATTTTTTGATTAAATGCAATACATCTGAATATGTATTCTCTGGTTATTTCATCTGACTCCATGAATGAAAAGGTTTTAATGATATCTGTGGATCATTAATTGTGAGTGAATGTTTGACTATTCCTTTGAACTCTTTAATGCAAATAATGCCAAAGTCAGTTAGAATAATCAAATGTAACAATTTATTATGTCAGGTAAATGTATCATGCCAATTTCTTAATCAATTCAAATATAATCGATACAAAACATCAAATACTCTGGAAAATGAGAAGAGATGCAAACCCAACAATAAGAAAAACATGAGGCTGAAGATCTCTCTCTCTCTCAGCCTCACGGGCGAATCTGAGTTACAGAAAAAGGCCTCGAATTCCCTGCTGCATTTCATTAAATAGCCAGGACCTCTTTCACTTGGAAATATCTTTTAACAATGGAAATTTGCATTCAGAGGTTACACCTTTGGGTGTAGGGAGACCATTTGTCTAGAGGCCAACCCCTCCTTGTGTGCTAGTTATCCATAAACTCTCAAAAACCTTATTACCTTTTGTTTTACTTATTTGGAAACGAGACATTTGTACCAGTCGCACTGTGACATTTTAAATGATACCAAACATGAAAAATACTCTGTGATAATCATTCACATTAAACTATACATTTTCTTGGGTGATTTACATGTGGTCTCAGCATGAGAGAGGGGGAGTGAGGAAGAGGAGGAGAGATGTGTTCTGAGGTGTGACTTTGCCTCACAAATGCTGAGTTCAAATGGTAATTTCCAGAGAGGTCCTTTGTCCTCTCAGGGTCTGGGTGCTCCCCAAACAGACTGTCCGGCATTTCCTAATTGATCAATTCTTACAGATTGAACACATGAGCTGCTCTTCAGGAACATGATTCTGCAGGACTGAGTCACTGAAATACACACTGTCACATCACAATCAACACTTCAGTCTCTTGATTTTAAACCGACTCGATCTCAACACATTCAGAACTGAGAAATGAAGAACATGCTGGATTTATTCTTGCAGTTCATCACGTTCATCTTTCTGCAGGGACTGTTTTTTTTAAATATTCTTTACACGATTAAAACAAATCATTACTCCATACGTACTGTATTACTAGATGTTTAATAATCATGTTTTGAGCTCTGTGACATTTTAGATCTCAGTCCAATGATCCATCAAAAATTTTGATTTGTGCCTTAAGTTTGTATTTTCTCTTTAATAATGGATTCACTGCTAATCTGATCTGAACTGAGAGAGTGAAGAGTGTGTCATTGTTCTCTACAGGTTGAGGGATTGTGGAGTCACAGATGAAGGTTGTTCTGCTCTGGCTTCAGCTCTGAGATCAAACCCCTCACACCTGAGACATCTGGATCTGTCTGGGAATAAACTAGGAGATTCAGACGTGAAGCTTCTCTCTGATCTGAAGAATGATCCACATTATAAACTGGAGACACTATCTTGTAAGTAGATTATTTACTTTATAATTATTTTATTTTTTTTACTGATACAACACAATGCATTAAAAGCTGGGGTGTGTAAACTTTTTAAATTGCATGAACAGGATAAATTGTAATTATTTTGTCTTCTGTGAAACCGGGAAGTATTCGCTTCTGAAGGGCAGTACTGAATGAAAAAAAAAAAGATGATCTTTAAACAAAATGTACACATCATCATAATCCTGTTTAAAGTTTACACCCCCTGCTCTTAATGCATCAGTAAATGTTTTCACCTTTTGTAATAGTTGTGTACGAGTCACTCATAATGTAAAAATATGGATCTCAAAATCATACAGTCATTGTTGGAAAGGTGTCAAATATGCAGAAGATTCTGGAAAACCTAAAAATGTGCAAAACCTGGAGGATTTTTCTGGAGAACAGCGAGTTTAACTGCTCAGTTATTTAGATCCTGTAATAAACATTATTTGTTCTCATTCTTCTGAGAACACACACAGTCTCTATGGAATGGACTACATATGCCGTATTATCATTTAATCAGTTAGTACATAGATGTTGTCCGACAGGAGGTCCGCTCTGACTCTCGGCTGCAGGACATTGTCACAGAAGAATCTAGATCACTCCCAGAAAAGATTACAATTAATTGAGAGAGTAGTTTCTGTTCATCACATCATTCATATAATGCGAATAATCGGCTGAACCTTTCGTTTCCACGACGGTGAGTGGGAAGTGTTCCTGACACGATGATCTGTTCACAATGGTCTTGATCAGGATCTTCTTCATCTTGACGTTCACCCGCGTGCAGAACAACAGCTCTGATGTTCTCCTCACCTTTATATCTCTGGCTGTAATATTAATGTACTCTGTATGTATCTCTGCCTGTGTTTGTTCTGAAATGAATCTACTGATGTGATGTGACCGCAGTAATGTCTCGTACTCCATATGTGACTCTGTGTGTTTAATTGTAGTTTAAGGATCAGCTGATGGTGAATAAGGAGCCGCTACAGAGACTGTGACATTACTATTTTATTGATTTTTTTCTGTATGTGCAGCTGCAAGTTTTTTTGTTTGTTTGTTGTTGTTTTTTTACTTTTGGTTCAGATCCAAAGACAGTTTGAAAAAGCATGAAACCTTAATACATTTTCTTTGTGTACAGGAATGCACTCTTATGTCTCTTATGAACTGGTTTTACATTTCTCAAATGCATGGTGAAGTTGCTCAGAAGTCATCATCTAAGAAAATCTTCTTGAACTGAAAATTTGTTTTGTTACTTAATTATTTAAACTTTCATGATGGTTTCACATTGCGACATTGTTTTTCTTTAACCTATTCTACACTTGTAAGTTTCACTCTCGGCCCCATCACCGATCAGTAAAAAAAAAAAAAAAAAAAGTTTTTTGTACAGTGTATTTACATAATAATTTGAATGTAATAAGATAACGTTCATTTTGGATGAAGACCTATTTAGCCTGCACAAAATGATCATATTCATCTGAAATGATCATCATGTTCACAAGAAAGCAAACAGAAGACAGAGCATAAAAGATTATTGAATTTACAGTTTGCTTGTTTTTGTGTGTAACATGATGTTTATTCATTTATTCTTATTATAGAAGGTATAATATCTCACCACTGTAATAGAGGAAATGCAAACTGTCAAAAGTAGCTCTCATTTGTCCACTGGCCACAGCTGTGCAGTGTTGAGCTCACTGCTGTCCTGGGACACTGAAACCATTGTGGAACATTACCTTGAATATGTGCAGGAAGAGCTTCTCTGATCTGTGCAAATCAATCCATGCATTATAACTGTAACCATAATAATACCAGGCATGTGTGACAGTGAGTATCTGTTGTCTCATTTCACTGGCCAGCTCTGTGTAATTCTCTCTGAGCTCCAGTCCAGGGCTGCGTTTCCCAGAAGCATTGTGAAGTTGTCCTCTACGATCAACACAGCCCAGGTTTTTCTCTCAGATACCCAGACATTGGCCTATTGTGAGAGGAGATATCTTTGTACCGCATATATCCAGAGTCTTTATTGCGCAACCACAAACTCTAAAATCCCCATTCCCCAGGTTTAACAGTTTCATTTTCAATACTCTCTACCCAGGCTCTGGGCAGACTTGTCTTAATATTTTTTGACATTTCGATTTCATCATCCCACTCCGAAACACAATCATATAAGGCTCTATTAGGTAAGAACCCTCTTACATCATATGCTATATCCTTAACTTGTCTCACTCCTGCTTTCATATACAATTTGTCATAAAACACTCTCTTTCATTCTAAAATTTGGATCTAAAAATATGGGTTGTTTTAAAACTTGATTTATATTTTCACACTCATACTGTATATTTCTGTATACAGATGGTGGACAACCAGAATGAGACTTTTACCGCCGCCGTTCCCGCGGCGGCAAAATTGGGATGTGTATTTGCTGCCTTTTACCGCTGAGTGGCGCTGTAATCACAGACTTTGAAAAGTGTCAGTTTATTCTCTTTATGACGTAATCTGCCGCGGCAGTAATCTGAGCTGAGGTCACAGATAAATTCAAGATAAATATTGTGGTTAAACGAATTCAAATTCATTAAATTTAAACAAAGTAGACACACGTTAACATTGTGTGCCCAGTTTTTCTATAATTTAGAAAGGCTATGTCAATAAGTTACTTGTCATTTACTTCGTGTTATTTTAATGTGTTTGTAGATTTATTAACTGAAACATAACAGTGAAATAAATTAAAATAATTTACCGTAAAATTAAAACATTTTCAGGACTCGCAGTTACTAACCGATGTCATCGGTTTAAGCATTCTTTGTTATATTCAGAATTAAATAGGCTTACATGTTGTTATGATTATCAATTGAATTCTTTAATAAATAATCAACCACAATGCCTATTACTGCCGCAGCAAAAATAAACCAGTCGAATTTCAAAGTCGTTCGCGAAATGACTAGGCTATACCGGGTGGCGCAAGTGACAGGGCAAAACAGCAGCAACTGCGGCATTTTAAAAGGTAAGTTTCCTATCTGTTTATTTAAAAAAAACAAAAACAAAAAAACAAAAAAAACATGGCGCTAGATCTTGTAAAAAAAACTTTTTACATTATTTGAACAAAAATGAGACTGATTGAATATGTAAAAATATAAACAAACAAAGCAGAGAATAAAACAAACTTTTAGGGAAAAAATATAGGCCTATTATGCTACAACAGAATTGGTTAACATTAACGAAAGCAAAATATGTAAACATACATTTCAAACAAAATAAAACAAAACAAATTTGTGGCCGAGTGGTAGGCTATAACTTACGTTTCAATAATTCAGATGACAAGGGGTTCAAATCCCGAACAAACATGGGCTACTTTTTTATTATTAATGCAGAGAGATTTGATAGTTCTAAAATATTGCTACACTATATTGTTGTTTTTCTCCTATAGCCTATATTAAATATTTTATATTTTAAAATAAAATTACCATTCATTTCCATTTTACATTAGGGACAATTTTTATCCAACAGAATGGCTGAATTAACATCTACATAATAATAATAATAATAAACAGCACAAGGTCTTGTAAAAACACTTTTTTTTTTTTCGACACATAATTTCGAGACAGTAAATTGCCAATGTTAAAAAAAAAAAAAAAAAAAAAGAATATAACAAACTTTTAAAACAGAGAAAATAGTAGACCTAGGCTATTCAGGCGATAGCTCTGTGGTCAATGCATTAACAATAGCCTCTCGGAGCTTCAAACGATCTGAGATCGAATCTCAGTGTAGCCGACAGTGTTTATGTTTTTCCGTTCTTGATGCTTAAATATGCATCTGTTTATTAAAGTCAATCATCTTGTTTAATTATCAATTGTACATTACAACATAAATTTGCTACATTCCAGTTGAGCCGCTGCAAAGACGACACATCTGATGAAGGAAGACCGTCAGCCGATCGCACCAGAAAATGAAGATGATGAAGCTCGTCTTTAATCTGCTAAATTATTTTTGTTGTGTGTGTGAATCATTCACGAGATTGAGATGACTGACAGTTATACCCGGCCATAGCAACGGAAGACATTTTTCAAAACAGATCGAACAAATCAGAAAAAATACTTTCAATACAGTACTGCTTTCAATTAAAAAATAAACAATGAAAATGTAAAAGAAAAAGAAAATTAATTAAGTTTGAAAACCCATCGCACATTTCAAGGTACGAATAAAGTGTCGGGACAGTTTATTTATTTAAACAGGGTTGCATCGATAGAGTTTATTCCCTTTGTGATGCAAAATAAGAAACAGAATCTTATTCTTGCAACATTTAAAATTTCTATTGTCAAAGAAATTGCAGCTAAATTAAAAAATTAAAAGGGTACAAAACGAAAAAAGTTCAAAGCAACATAAATTAAGAACCGGCGTTTTTCTTTGCCTCTCTCGCGCTGGATATTTTTTTAGTAAGTTTGGTCTCCCTCACTGCGCACGCGGGTCTTTCTCGAAATGAAGCATTTCAGCGTAAAAAAACACCATACAGCTGATAATACTGTATATGTCGCTGTGTGTCATCCACACAAATCACGGAAGAAAAAACTGTAACAAATAGCCTTTGTTGCTTCAAAGATAAAGCATGCCTTGCTGAATTCACCTTACAATAAAACGAGGTGGGTCGCGAATTAAAGAGCTCTGTATCGGCTAAATTGAAATTGTGTGGAAAACCTTTAAATACAATCAATAAAACTACAATATTTATAGGCTAATTTAATAAGATATAGGGCCTACATATGGACTTTTTGAGATTTTGAGATTAATCCTTAAAAGAATTTTGCCTTTGCCTGCTCATCAGGCTGGCTCGGACACTCTCCATATGAAAGACGGAACATTAACACCTCTCTCCTGCACCCCCACGATAAAGCAACTATTGGCTTCTCCAAACCCCCCACTGGCTAGCTGAGTTTGCAAAACAAAACAAAGAGTTTGCCACTCGTCGTGGTGTGCCAAAACACTTAATTATAAACTTCAATATTTCATTCAAAACAATCTCAAAACGCTCTGTGACATTTTGAAAAGCCGTGGATGCATTACTGCCACTGGAACCATGAACGCAACAGAATACTGGTTCTGATTTTATTGTTTGTCGTTTAAACGTTTTATATATATATATATATATATATATATATATATATATATATATATATATATATATATATATATATATATATATATATATACATATATATATATATATATATTATATATATATATATATACATGTATATATACATAATTATAATTATATATACATAATTATATAGGCCTATATATACATTTTTTTTAACAGAACTGCTTTTGAAATTACGATTGGAATTATTATAGGCTACAGAAGTAAAGTCATTGTATAATATTTGTTCCTTAGTGTAAAATGGAAATGCATGGTGATTTTATTTTGTAAATAGGCTATAAGCAAAAAACTATGTTTTAGAACTATAGACAAATCTCTCTGCATCAACAATAGACTATAAAATGCATTAATAGGCTAATATACAAATATCAGTAATCCAAGTTAGTTCGGGATTCGAAACCGTGTCATCTAAATGATCGTAACGTAAGTTCAACCACTCGGCCACGATTCACTCGTTGCGACATGGCCTAACGTTCCAGTGTGTGTTCGCTCACACGAGCGAGAAGCGCTCTTCATTCAAATGAACGCGCCGCCGCGTTTGTCGAACACTAATTCAACATGCCAGAATAAAACCTGGCTTTAGAACAATGCATAGCGCCACTCGTCGTGGTGTGCCAAAAAATGTACAATAATTTAGTTTCATTTATTTCAGTGTTAATGTTTGAGTTAAAAAAAAATCTCTACAAATTATATTAACACAAAGTCAGCTATAAGAATCCTTTATAGGCTACGAAAAAAGCAAAGGGCTTACAGTCTTAACATTTAGGCTACTTTGCTTAAATTCGATACATTTATTTTCAGTAGGGCCTAATACATTTGTAGGGATGTAATTTCAGTATGCTTTACCAACGCTATGTATTCAATTAAAGTTCCAAGAGGTCTGGTCTCTATATTTCCTTCCCAGCTGACACTAATATGCAAGTGCACAGCAAAAATCACAACTTGTGCTTGCTGCGAACGCAAGTTATTTAAGGTGTCTCAACTGTACACAGTCTACCCTACAGTGTGAATTCGTGACAAGGTTTCATTTAATTAAATTAATGTGCAGCAATTTGTACAAATAGAGTCTATATGCCTACTATACTGTTGTAGCCATTAAATAATCTCATTTAGTATCATATTTGTTAAAATATTCTAATGTTATTTTTTTCCATCTATGTTGAATATGAAAAGTGAACAGCACGAGTAAGATAGGATGCATTATATCGAGAGATGGATATGGAGTGGGTCAGACATGATTTTGACCACTTCATTAAGTTTTGTTTAGTAGAAAACCTTTCTTTAAAGTGAATTTCGTTTTCTATAAATTGTATCTTAATTTTAATAAATTTTTCATCAACCAATTGCTGGATTTTATAAGTAAGAGAAGCAAATATAACAGACACTAATCATGGAGGCGCCCGCGCGGTCACTTGCATTGCACGTCAGCTGGAGCGCATCTCATCCTCCTAACTTAACGAAACTCAGCGTATGCCTCACACAGACATGATAAATAGGCTACATCAAATACACAAAGCTTGAAACGTCTTCAAACGAAATAATTAAAAACGAAAAGAAAAAGGCTACTCTCTGATTATGTCTTTATGTGCATTTCTCTCTAGGTGCGTTCACTACAAATATGGCGATCGTCAACTTCATCTTTGCAGTCGACACTGTCAGAAAACACTGGTTTATTGATAAAAATTTTGCACGCATCACCGGATTTACAAACAGGGCCGGCGCTAGCCATTTGGGTGCCCTAAGCACAAATGCTTGGTGGTGCCCCCCCCACCCACCCACCAAGGGAATAACAACCATTCAGAATTTCTTAGTTAGGTTCTCTTTACTTCCAAAATAACTGCTGCAAATAAATAATTTTACATTAACAATGGCACCAAACATGAAAAGAAATAAATAATATAAAGGTTAAAATTATAAATACCAAATACCACCACAATTACTAAAAACACAGATTTGGAACTGAACAATGTAAACACAGAAAGTTAAAAGTGCAAAGGTCAGGCACAATATAATAATTCTGTACATAATTTGACAACTCTGTGAATATGAAAATATACAAACACTGAGATTGTGGGGGGGGTTTTTCTTCTAATTGCAGTTTCAAAGTAAAAAAAAAAAAAAAAAAAGATTTTAGCCATGCAGGGCTAAAGCCCCGGATCTTTTGCACTACTATAGCGACGCCCCTGGACATGCATACGCATAGGCGTAATTTGCGGGTAGGACATGTCCCCACCACTTTTGAAACATCTCGCGGCACGAATGTACCAATACAAACAAACAAAACATCTCCAGTTAACCAGCAGAGCATTCATTTCATTCGTTTTTTAAATAAGAGTCGATCTAGCGCTGAAATGTGTTTTTTTTTTAAATCAACTGATCAAAGTGCTCGTTGCCGAGCGATCAGTGGCGCGGATACTATGTTTGTTTCTGGCTCGCGCACAGCCTTCACTCAGACGCGCGTTTCAATCCGTTGTGGAGAGACTCTCTATTCGCTCCGGTACAATTAGAAAACAAAAAGCACAAAAAGTGTCCCTGCCTGATATACAACCACTAAAAAACATAATCGGTTTTGATAAAAAAAAAAAAAAACGATATGAGTGCGGATTAGAACTCAGAACCTCTGACACGCTTGGCAAAAATTCTACCACTGGACCACTTAAATACACACATAATTGTCGTCGGATCAACATATAATAGGCCTCATTGAACGACCACTTAAACCCAATATTAACATGCTTTAGACATATTTTATTTGTTATTTATACTAGTACCCTATTGTGATGATTTTTCACGACCCAGATTTTTTGGTGCCCCCCCAAGCACTTGGTGCCCTACGCGCAGTGCGTGATGTGCGTGTGCGGAGCGCCGGCCCTGTTTACAAATACACATCTTGCTTGTTGCACGCACATATTATGTCGAAAAAACGAAATATTATGTTGAAATAACATTATTATTAATAATACATCTTTTAGAATATTTGATTAAATGCTGATTGTTGCGCTTGTTCAATTGAATAAAATGAAAACTTTAATTGTGATAATTAAAATAATTGAAAATTAAATATTTAATTTATTATATAGGCTATTATATGCCTATTGCCTATATTAAGTAGGTCATATTAAGACAAGGCATATATTAAGTTATTTTAGCTGTTATGAGAAAAATAAATCTAACGAAATCTAAAATCTAAATCTAATAAATCTAAAACAAAATTCTAACGCCAATTCAACATGCCAGAATAAAACCTGATTTTTGAACAATGCGTAACGCCACTCGGCCTGGTGTGCCAAAACACTACATTTTAAACTTCAATGTTTAATTCAAAACAATCTCAAAACGCGTTGTGACATTTTTTTAAGCAGTAGCCTAGCATACATTAAGGGCATTGAAACCAGGATCTTAACTAAAACGCGTTCCGCGTAATCTCTCAAAAATTATGCCTAAATACTCCATGTATTTTTTTTTTAAGGACTGCTTTTGAAATCACTATAAATTACTATGCAATTGTATCGCTCACGAGAGCTCTTCATTTATCTAATTCCTCAATAGAATAGTAAAAATATTCAGCGTCATTGCTCCTAATATCGTCTCTATTTTTAACTTTTGATTCTATTTTTTCAGTTCTAAAATTGATTCTATCTTTGGTTCTATTCTGTTGTAGCCTAATAGGCCTATTTATATATATGAAAAATATGCCTATTAGGCTTAGGGTTTTATATTTAACCCACTTACATTTTAAAATACGGCAATTGCTGCTGTTTTGCACAATGTCCCTTTGCGCCACCTGGCGGTCATTTTGGGAACGAATTTGAAATGCGGCTGGTTTATTTTATAGCTGGCGCGGCGGTAATAGGCATTCTGGTTGTCCACCATCTGTATGACCTCTGCCCACACACTTAGCACTTCCTGATAAAACAGCGGCATTTTGTCATACGTCGGCTTTTTCAATCCCATAAAAAGCCCTTCTTCCCCACATCCACTACATTTGTCCAGCACATCCTTCATATAACCTTTCCATCCATACTCCACTTTATCACATAAATACTTTTTCATCGTTTTTACCCTTATGGCCTTCTTTTTAACTTCTAAGTCAATCAATCCTAATCCTCCTTCTTTATAACTTGCCATTAATGTTTCCTTGCTATTTGAACTCCTTTCCCTCCCCACATAAAATCATTTGTTATCTCAGTCATCTCATTAAGAAAGCATGACAAATCATCAAGGGTGTTTCAGGCTATGATTAGGTTAGGGTGGGCTGTGTTTTATGTTTGTCAAGCAATTGGGAAATAAAACGCAAAAAATGCAATAAATGTAATACATGCACAATTAAACCCCGACTCCAGCAGAAAAGGGACATACATTCTTTACATGTATGCAATAATTCAAAATTATAAAGCACAAGATTTTTGTGGTTCATTTTAGCAATATTTAGGACTAATCCTAAAGTGTGGCATGAGGGGCACTGGCAATCAAATTGTGATTTTAGTGTGTCATCCACTGTCTCTGCTCTGCAACTGTAGCTCAATAACATATGTAATCAAAACAATGTTAATATCATCAACTGTTCATTTGGAGAAAAATGAATATTAGCAAAGCATGAACTAATACTGAAAACCCTAGTAAGTTGTTACCCAACCCTTTGTTGTTTTGAGAACAAAAAAACATTGATTAAAGATTCAATCCCTGAAAAATGAATGGTTCCACAAATCTGTAGAGAATGACAGAGGGGGAAAAAGTGTTATTATCTTGGCCTTCTCAGGTGTGTATATCAGGTGTGTGTCATGTTCATATGGTCACTGTGATCTGCTTTCAGCATCCTCAAATTCAAAAAGAATCCCAATACATCAAGTATCTGTGTTGTGATGATGAGTTGACCATGACTCTGTGGGTGACTGGGATACGTATTGTAAAGGTGAGCAGAAACCAGGCCACACACCAAAAACCAAAATAGATAATGATTGTATGATTAATGCAAGAAGACACTAAGTTGAACTTTATGCAGCAAATTAAATTATAAATTATAGTTTACAATGCAAAAACATACTGTAAATTGTAGCTGTATTGTGTTGGGTCCTATTGTGAGCTGTCTACTTTGTCAAAAAATTATAATAATGAAAACCTACCTTATTAACGGTCTTGTTTTGTCATGATTTTGTCATAGTATGGTAAGCAGTTATATGAAAACTACAAAGCCGACTGTGAGGAAAGCAGCCGGCACTGGAAGCTGGGCTAACCGCACTATCCAGGTCTCCTCCAGTGCATCCACACCCTCTCCTACACCTAAAGGTAGAGATAATGAGCTAAATAGATTGTTATAAAATGTATCATAGATCTTGATATATTAAAGGATTTTGATGACATTTCTGTGCTTATCTTTCAGCCAAAGCTGTGAATGGACACGCTCCTCAGCTTCCAAAGGACACCAAGGTACCTCTAAATCTATCAGTTAGTAATGAAGAACGCCATAATATAATACCATAAATAATATAAGTTCATGGACCATACTGAAGTGTGAACTATAATGTTTTCAGACACTTGACTGCATGTTAATTGCAATTAAACAAAATACAGTTTAAATTTATTAACACACTTAAGTACATAATTTTATAACATTTCATAATTACTTCTACTTTCAATGAAATATGAAGTTTACTGCCGAATGTACTGAGAAGCATTTATAGTAAACTAAAATATACATATATTATTTCTATTGAAACTTGACATGTTTTCAATATTTAATTACACATTTGTCATGATGAAGTTGCCAATTGGTAAATTTAAAATATATTAACATTAAATGTATTAACGAATAACACACTACAGTTGAAATTATAATCAAATTTGCATGTGCTCTAGTATGTTTGTCAAGATCAAAATAAATGTACTGCAAAAGATTACTAAACCATAATTTAAAAAGTATAACTGTTAATTTGTCATGATTGCAAAGTACACTTTTTAAAATTGCACTAAACTCTGTTAAGAAACAGTCATGAAAGTGCAGTGTCTTTAAATACACATATAGTGGCCTTTTATTTAATTAATATATTATCTGAAAATATATATTTTTCATTAAATATACTTCAAAGATTTAAAGTATACTTCAAGAGCAGTAAAATTAAGCACACTACTTTTCCACAAAGGGTGACGGTTCCTTTAGAGTTGTTTTAATCCCCTTGTAATTTCATCATTTATCTGAAATGCTCCTGAATGCTACTTTTGGTTTGTTTTTGAAGGGTCCTGGCAACCAAACATCTTTCCCACCACCTCCGCCTTCAATGGAAACCCTGCCTCCTCCACCACCCGACCCCATGTTGCCTCCTCCTCCCCCTGCTCCTCCTGCCAGCACAACCAAAGTCAACAAGTTTCCTCCTCCACCTCGATTCCCACAATCCTCCTTCCCACCTCCACCCATGGATGACCTGCCTCCACCACCACCACCACCTCCTCCAGAAGATGCCGAGCTGCCCCCTGACTTTCTTCCTCCACCGCCTCCTAGTTTTGCACCTTACGGGGGAGACTCGCTCCCCCCACCACCTCCAGACCCCAAAACTTTGCATCTGCAGGTGGAGCGCCACCACCTCCACCTCCACCCCCGCCTCCACCACCTCCACCCCCACCACCAGCAATATTACAAAAGACATCCATGTCCATTGTCCATATATAACGTGCATATGTACATATATAACGTCGAACATGACTCATCCTCCAATCAGATCATCCATTAGGAATTGTGATTACAATGTCATAAACAATATTTTTGGTTCAAATGATGCTGAAATTTGTGATTTTTTTTTTCATTCGACCCTGAGTTAGGAAGAACAGCTGACCCTCAGCTGCTGAGCCCAGGATGGAGGTTTACTGGCATATCCGGCTCTCTCAGCCTCTTCCTGCTCCATAAATGACTCCATTAAAGTCTTCTGCAACAGTGTCACCTAGAAATACATCAAACATACTGTCAACAAGCCATAATGGTCTGTCTGAAGATGTTACATTGTATGTATAATTGTCAAGTCTTCATTTCACAGTAATATATTAAAGCAAACACTCTAAGATATATGATAAGCATGATCATGACAGTAGTTTGACATCACATGTAATAATACGTCTGAATAGTCATTTTTCTCTGCTTTTCTGATAGCAGATTCAGCCATCCAGTTCCTCAACACATACCGTGGGTTTACTCCTGAACAATAGAAAAATTACTAATAACATTAAATACAACATAACACATCGTAAAAAAAACACACACTACCGTTTAAACATTTACGGTCAGTAAGGCTTTTTAAAAAAAAAGAAATTAATAATATTATTCAGCAAGGATGCATAAAAAGGGACAATAAAGACATTTATAATATTACAAAAGATTCAAATAAACGCTGTTCTTTTGAACTTTATATTAATCAAAACATGTATCAGGGTTTCCTCAGAAATATTAAGCAGCTCAACTGTTTTCAAATGTTTCTTGAGCAGCAAATCATCATATTAGAATGATTTCTGAAGGATCATGTGACACTGAAGACTGGAGAAATGATCACAGGAATAAATTACATTCAGCTGAACAAATATATTAATTACACAAATACTGTATATTCAAATAGAATAATTTATTTTATATTGTAATAATATCTCATAGTATAATAATATATTATAGTAATACAAAATTACAGTTTTTATTGTATTTTTGATTAAATAAATGCAGCCTTCGTGAGTATAAGAAACTTCTTTCAAAAACAAATCTTACCAATCATGAACATTTCAGCGGTAGTGTTACTGTAACAATATATAAACACATAATATATAACACTGCATCATATAACATATACAAAAACTTATTATCCTGAAGAAGACGATTAAAACATCAAGTGATGTTCATTTTTAATCCTCTAAAGAGTTTGAGTTTACATTACAGCAACATTACCTTGACAGACGCTGTAAATACAGCTGAACCCAGTCTCTGAAATGCTTGTGTGATGAGAGGTCTGAAAGAGCCCACAATGACTGTCAAGAGAGACACAGTCACAGTTAATGGACTGAAATCATGATTATGGATATTGCGGCTGCTGTGGGAGTGAATGGAGAGGAAACGTACCGGAGCAAAGGATCCCTTCTGAAGCCGGGACAGGGTCACTTCACTCAGCTGTCTGAAAGTCATAGTGAAGTCTGCTCCAGTGTCCTCCATTAGCTCAACACATCACACATCATACAACATTATATGGGTCATTCTCAGGAAATGCTGCCATTTGTGTGATCTACTACTGATTTAACTCCATACTGGACTTAACTATTTCTGACAGTTTGGCTGTTAAATATATAATTAAAATAAAATAAATGAATTAATGAATTAATTATAGTACAATCAGAGAAAAAAAAAAAACGATCCAGTTAATATTTACCTTTAGAAGAAATGCAATCACATATGAATCCTTTTCTTCATTTCCCAGAAAGCCCAACTTTGCTATGAACAGCTCATGAAATCTATAACAGAAACAGTAAAGTGAGACCAGGAACGACTCAGAGAGGAATACAGTGATCTATATTGTCTAATGACAGGCTCACCTTTGATGGTAGATTTGTGGATACTCTCTCAATATTTGCTGAGATCTGAAGTAAATGAATTGACACGAATCACCCTTATTTATTCCAGACCAATACCAACAGAAAATAAAAGGATCTCTTACTGTGAAAGCTGATCTGAGGTCAGCAGTGGTTTCAGAGCTTCTAGAAGTTTCTGTAGATTGAACAGGCCAACATTAGCCTGAGCTCCTATACTGTACCGGCCCTCGTCATCAGACGTGTTGGGGACACAATCTATACAGAGGAAACAATGCTGTAGCAATAACACACATTTAACAATACAATTATTATATGTTATTATTATGGCTGTCTGTTTCACTTTAACTTATTAGAATATAATAAAGTAAAATAAAACAAGTAATGGATTAAAAAAATTATGCAATTAATCATGCCCCTCAACCCATGTATACTGTAAGTATATACAAAATTTATAGTAGATCTAAAGTAGCTTACTATTCATACAATTTTCCTCCACTTTTGCAGTATTGTGTATATATATATATATATATGTATGTACGCGTGTGTATGTGTTCTCGTATATGGTTTATGAGGACACAAATGTGTATAATGATATGGGTAATTCAACGTAAACATCTTCACACTTCCTGTGTCCTCATAAACCAAATGGCTTAATAATATGGATAGGTTTAGGGGTATATATAGTCCCTGTGTGTGTGTGTGTGTGTGTGTGTGTGTGTGTGTGTGTGTGTGTGTGTGTGTGTGTGTGTGTGTGTGTGTGTGTGTGTGTGTGTGTGTGAGATGTTATATGACAAAAAACTAAACTTAAAAGGAAGATGATTGCTAATATTATGAAAGTTTAAGTTAGACAAAGAAACATACTTGGGTCATATGATTCCATAAATCCAAATGGGCCATAATCAAAAGTGATAGAAAGCAGACTGAAGTTATCTGTGTTGCTGACTCCTGTGTGAAGATGCAGATCATGTTGTTGTGCATTTTGCGTATTAAGCTCGATCTATAATGATAAATCTATGTGATAACTAAACAAGTAAAGCAGAGTGAACTTACCATGAGCAAAACCAACCGACATCCAGTGGGCGATTAAATGTTAAATGTGCCGTTTCATTCAGCACTCGAGAGAAAAACACCTTCACACAACATGAAAACCATTCAAATATAGTGAGACTGATCAGACAATATAATATAATCTTGTATTACAGCTAAACAGCAGAGAGACACAGATACTCACCACATACTTGTCAGGGTCATTTGTTGCAATAGATTTAAAATGCTCTTTAATTACAAAGTACAACAATGTCCTGAAAATTAAAAAAATAAATTAAAAAGCAAATAAGAGTGAGAAAAAAAAAAATATCTCCCAAGTAAAAGTTAATATACCGTAGGACATCTAACTCTCCAGTTCTAGTTAATATCTCCAGTGAACCGATACGAAACCAGGACTTGGCCAGACGCAGAACAACCGCTCCTGATAGATACAGAGAACAATCACATAAAGCTGAGGAGGATAAAGAACTTAGTTACTCGATTTGTCCAAATCTGATCGTATTTTACCTCTTTCTTTTAGGACACTGCCATTATAAAACGGATCCCTCCAAACAGGTTCCTCACTCACAACCAGACTGACAAACAATAAAGGCAAAAAAATGGAAAAAGTATAAATAAAAATAAAAATAATATCCTACACCAAACATTTGAAAGTGATAAATCCATATATTACTCATCTTGTGTATGTCCATTCATATACAGTATATTTTGTGTGTGTGTGTGTGTGTGTGTGTGTGTGTGTGTGTGTGTGCGCTCTGCTGGTAGGAACATCATGTACAGTAAACAGCATAACCATTACACTCCTGCCAGACAGAGAATCACACACTATGAGTCATAATGTAAGATCATTTACAACTAAATACATCTCAGAATTACTTAAAAAGCATATCAAAAATATTGAGCAGCAGAAACTGATATTCACCTTGAGTACGGTGTCTTTCCTGAGCCTTTCAACTGGACTTCCCATCTTTCACCTTTTCTGGATAAAAGAGAGATTGTATACCGGTCTAACGGTTAACACTTGTCACAGTTCTAAACTGAGAGATGTCATTGTTCAGACGCATGTTTAAGCATTAAGTGAGAATTAGATTTAAAAAAATGACAGAATCATCTATTTGCTGACAAAACAATAAGTATAGATCACACTTTCCATTCTTTAATCTTAAACAACATTATGGGAAAGTTGACATGCATTACAACAGAAAAGTCACATCTGACAATAACAACTGATGATTTGTGTTGAACGCTGATGGAAAAGGATGATTTTACCTGTTTGTGTATTCACCCAACAAATGTGCTCTTCCATCCCCCAGCTGTCCGGCCCAATAACCAAACTATAATAATAATAATAACACATGGTTGACATGTTTGTTCTGGTTGTCTTACGCCATCGCTGTCGGGTTTGAAGTGACGGTCAGTTTTACCTGATGGCCCCCGTATCTGTGTGCCAGTGGAACAGAGCCAGGAAACAGTTTCCCACCACTGACACAACGGACAAACTCTTCATTCTGAATCACAGACTCATTCAGATCCAAAATATTCCTCAACACATCCTGAAATACACAAAAGAGCCTGAATATATGCAGAAACAACATTTACACAAAAGTACTGTGGTGGTACCATGGTCCAGTTTTGTTTTAAAGCAGTTTTCTCAGACTGTGATCCTCAGACCACTGGTGGTTCTGTAAAGGAGTCCAAGTGGCCCACGAGTTCATTAGCTGATTAAAAGCTTTATGACTGAATCAATTAATAAAAGTATAACTAAAAAAAAAAAAAAAACCCCACTAAATTAATTGAATTAATTAACTCAATGCAATAAATGAACTGTTTGTGACTAAATAAATGTATGATAAAGTGTTTCTATTGGTATGTAAGTGTTTGGTCCAATTTTTAAGCTAGCATTATATAATATCTATATATATAATAGAGTATAATAGCTCAAAATAATTTGTCCACAACCTAAAGTAGAAATTTATTTGAGGAGTTGGGTGGTTCATATTTTTTTCTTTCTTTTTTCTTTTCTTTTGCAGATAATACAATATTAAGGAAATAAAAAGCCACTTCATGACCGTTTCTTAACAAACTTAAAGGGATACTCCACTTTAAAATGAAAATTGTCATCATATACTCACCCTCATGTTGTTTCAAACCTGTATGAATTTCTTTCTTCTGCTGAACAGAGGGGAAGATATCTAGAAGAATGTCAGTAACCAGACAGTTTCTGGTACCGTTGACTTCCATAGTAGGAAAAAAAAAATACTATGGAAGTCTGTTCAGCAGAAGAAAGAAATTCATACAGGTTTGAAACAACATGAGGGTGAGTATATGATGACAGAATTTTCATTTTAAAGTGGAGTATCCCTTTAAGTACACAGTGCATTTTGTAATAATCAAATTAAAAACTTTGTTTTAAAGTACATTTTAAATCATTATGTTCTTTATTGTTATATAATAATATATTGTTGTGCTTTAAAGATGTACACTTATTTTGATGTGTTGACTAACATACCAAGGTACATAAAGTACTATAATTTTAACTGTAGTGGGTTAATGTTCCATTTAAATAATGTACTAAATAGCAACTTCATTATTATAAAT
This sequence comes from Leuciscus leuciscus, assembly GCF_965113295.1. NCBI lineage: Eukaryota > Metazoa > Chordata > Actinopteri > Cypriniformes > Leuciscidae > Leuciscus > Leuciscus leuciscus. The sequence goes on from NC_138730.1 coordinate 11,696,825, forward strand.
GTGGAATTACAAATATTTATTAAATTCCATGAATTAATTGTGAATGTTTAAATAGAAATGATATTAAAGTATATGTTAGTTTACCATATACTAACCATATTTTAAAGCCAACTGAAGTAATTTCATACAAAGACGTAGGCTACTTAAAAGCATACTAAGAGCCGTCTCTGCACTCACGGCCTGAATCTTGCATAGTGTGCCTTTAGTCCTGCTTAAGTGGGTCAAAAGAAGAACACTTAAGTTCAACTAACTAAATTTCACATAAATTAAAAACTATAATAAATGTTCATTTAATTTCAATTAACATGATGCAATTAAGTGTCCGAAACATTATATTCAGTTTGCACCAAAGTATATTCTTTTAAAGTAGCCTATATTATTTTCAGAATTTCTCTTTTTAAAAGTATGATGAAGTGTACTTCTTTGTAACAACAGCCTGAATACGTTCAAAATTATGCTGACGACGACAATGTTATTGGTGGTGATGATGATGATTAATTTATTAATATTTTAAAATGTGGACAAGAAAAATGATAAAGAATGGGTGGGTGTGACCAAACTTTTGACTGGTGGTTAGATGGCACTAGTTCCATTGTATTTTTCTGTTTCATAAATCACATATACACAGTTACTGCAACAATATCCCCAGGTTTGACTGCAGTAATGCACAAGTTCTCTGTAAATGATGATGAGTGGATGGGTTTATTGACCTGTGACACAGCAGCCAGTGTGTGTCAGGGGCTCTTTCAGAGGAGAGGGCTGAGACTCTGAAAACACACTTCTCTTCACAGTACGAATAACATTACCATCAACCTCATCAAGAGGCAGAGCATCTGTAAAACACACAGAAGTGATTAAAACATAGTCAACGTGTAAAATAGCATGTTGGCACTCATATCTGTATCTTAACTAGTAGTTTATGTGATAATGCCAGTGGTATTTCTCCATTGCTATAAAAGTGACTCTTATCGAACTCTCTTTCATTACAACTTTCATTCTCACAGAATTCTTGTTCGTCCCTAAATGTAGCGATGGCGACGGCCGATAAAAATAAAAATAACGTGAAACCATGTTTTGTCATTACATCAAACTCACAGGCATATTTTTTTAGTTTATATGCCCTGTACTTCCTTACATCACGTAACTAGAGGAAAACATCAGAACTGTCACACAAACAATCCTTCAATGTTCCACCAGAGGGCGCTCATCGGCTCAAAAACCCCAATGCTCCATTTATGCAATATTCGGGACTTTTTTGTCTTTTTGGAAATGTATGCGAGTTATAAAGTATAACCGATTAAATCTATTAGTTGTATGCAGGGCCTGAAATTAACACCCGACCACGCGCCAAATGCGGGTGAATTTTGCAATTGGCGGGTAAAACTGTCAATCTACCTGCCACATTGGTGGGTAGCCAATGAGAATTGAGTGAATTATTAGTTGGTGGTTTTTTTGCGTCTGTTTTTTTTTTTTTTTGTCCGCGACGTAAAAGACGACGTTTTGGATGTGAGAGTAACAGTATTAAACTGTTGGTGAGATGGGATGAGATGAGATAAAGCAAAGCTGACGTTGGTTACGGTACAATGACAGTTACACAGATGTGTGTGCGTGTGTATGTTGGGAGTTGGGAACCAGTGAGAAAATGTCCGGTACCCGGTAACTTTACCAGTAATATTAATATTCATTTAGTTCTGCTTAACGGTTCCTGAAGGCTGTAATTAACAGTTGCCAGGAACTGTCTACTGACTAAATCAGCCATCAACACAGCCAGGCCAGCTGACAGTCTTGCCATAGAGGCCAAATACCCCATCGACCCCCGCTGACCACTCCCAAGCCACGCCCCTTTCCCACGAACCCACTATTTGTCCGATTACCCACTATAGTGGCCAAATGTCCCGTCGAACCATGCCAAGTTTTCAGTTTGCAAAAATACAGATACATTTAGATAATTCAAACTCTTTTCCTTACAAATAAAATATAATTGTATTCATACGTAGTATGCCTGGCATGGCCTTATGTGATTCCATTATGGTACAATGTTGCCTTGAGGCAACAAGCAGTTTTATGTAATTTCCTATGATAAATTTGATGATATATAATGTAAAGTTTTTTTTAAATACTTCTTTACTTACCAATGAAGGTGACTCTGATTTTTTGTGGCTGATTATTTGGACAGAAATTAGTGAAAAATGCCCTTTTCAGTGGAGAAAATATGGAGCCATGTGACATGTGCACGTGTGTTGAAAGAGGGAACAAAATGGACCCCTTTGGGTCATGTGACCACTCTTTTGCATTTTCTTTGGTTAGTATTTGAGTTCCCCTCCCCTTAGAGAGCATTGAACAATTACATTTTATTATGTTTTTATAAAAAACAGCTAAAATAGACTATGTTGCCTGGAGGCAACACCGTACCATAGAGGGTTTTAAAAGGATTTTTAATTTGAAATTATTACAACATGCACTTGTTAAGTGTATTAATAAACATAGTCATGAAAGTGTACACTCTTTAAGTACACTGAAGTTACCTTGTATTTCAATAATAGTATATTATCTGTACTGTGTATATAAGTACAGTTTTTCAAAAATATATTTTATTTGGTTTGGAGTACACTATTCAATACAATTAAGTGCACTTCTTTTTCATAAGAGAAACACATGGAATAGCCAGAAAAATCCAGTCTCTTTAAGTCTATTCATCTAAAATTTGGCAACCAGACAGCAAACATAATGGCTCTAGATGAAGCCACACAGCAGACGGAGAAAGAGTAAAGGGGGATTTCGATCATTAAGACTGTATTTCCTCATGATAGGGAGGTTGAGTGACAGTGTCTGGGACAGTAAATTAAACCCACCTGTCGTTTGGTGTGTGAGAGTGAATGTGTATGGTGGTACGTCAGCTTTGTACTGTGAGCTCACCGGAGCCTGCCTGTCAGCACGCCAATGAAAACACACTTCATCATCTTCGCAAAATCCAGTCCTTTAAAGCTTATGACGACTGAATGGACATGTAGGTGTGTGTGTGTGTGTGTGTGTGTGTACATGGATAATACTCACCAGTCTGTAAGTCAGGGTTGGTCTCGCACACACACCAGTCCACATTGCAGTCACAGTGTGTCTTCTCAAACAGTTGGTCCATCACTTCTCTGACTGTTTGTCTCTCATCCACCATCAGAGTCTTTGAGCTGCCATCCATAATCTCCACTTTCACGACCAGCTATCACAACAAATGATAAATCACAAGGTTAAACTCAATTAGCAGGATAACCACATTTGGTTTTGATGCTTTATATTGTATAATGGTCAGATGGTTTCATCCAGTTTAAGTGAGCAGTTCTTGTCCAGAATATTCTGCAAAGTGGACCAAAGTGGAACTTCTGGCTAAACAAACTAGTTGAAGCCTGGTGGGAACACCAGCATAATCACATGCTGGTGACAAGCCATGCTTGTGTTTTCAGCAGGGTCTATGCACAGATGTTTGGAAGACAGAGATATGAATGGTCTTATAGAAGGATACGCTCTGATAATGGCATGTGAACTGCAGAAGGATATCCTTGAATATCAGCAATCAGTTATGCTCATTCTAAAGTCTCACATTGTTGCAGTTATAGTTGCAACTTTAAATCCGTTCTTGTTGTAACCATTATTACAACATATTGGTGTGAGTCAGTGCACTTTGAGCACTTTAAGTAACCAACTTTATCACTCAGCTGTGACATTAAGTCAGTGTGGGTCATGTAGCCAGGCTGACCCATGACACACTATTTTTTTTTTCTTTTCTTTTTTTTACAATCTGTTGAGAAGAAAGCAACTGACAGCTTATTGTAAAAAATAAAGTATATCTACTGTAAGTGGAAACAATTAGATGTAGAGAGAGAATAGAGGGCACCTTTCGTCAAAACTGACAGTTTTATTGCTTTATGGCCCTCAAAGCCCCGCCCCTTTTGACCTTGGGAATTTTGAAGGAGTAACACCGCACTCACAAACAACAAGGTGCCAGACAAACAAAACTGAAGATCTCAAAAAATAAATAAAACTGTCTGCACACTTGAATCCTTTCAGCAAATTTAATAGCCAAGCTTTCGGTCAAACGACCATCCTCAGGGCCTTGGGAATTTTCCCACGCTAGCTCCTCCCACTTATGGGCTGTACGTACACTGTGGGAAAATCGGATTTGTGCCACGCCTCCTTTTGGGTTGAACACCTGAACCGTGGGAAAATTTCAAAATAGAATATTTTCTAATATTATAAATGTCTTTACTGTAACGTTTGATCAATTTAACTCACCCTTGATGAATAAAATTATTGATTTATGTTATTTATTTTCCCCCCAAAAATAAAATTTAAATTATTACTGACCCCAAACTTTTGAACGGTAGTGTTTAATGTTACAAAAGCTTTCCGTTTCAGATAAATGCTGTTCTTTTGAACTTTCTTTTCAAAAAAATCCTGAAATAAAAATGTAAAAAACTGTTTTCAACACTGATAATAACCAGAAATGTTTGGTGTGCATCAAATCATCATATTAGAATGTTTTCTGAAGGATCATGTGACACTGAAGACTAATGATGTAATGTAATGATGCTGAAAATTCAGCGATCACAGGAATAAATTACACTATTACTGTATATTACACAGAAAATAACTTTTAAATTGTAATAATATTTCACAATATTATTATTATTCTTTTTAAATTTTTTAATCAAATAAATGCAGCCTTGATTAGCAAAATAGACTTAAAAAAACAAAACATTAAAAATCTTACCAACCTAAAACTAATATATATATATAGCTATCCTTATGTGTCAAATTGTGAATAAAGCATTGCCTAAATTTGATCAAACTTTTGTTGTGCAGTGAAAGAGAAGTTCTCAATTCCGGAAGATCTTGCAGTTACAGATGACACTGGCACAGAGGTGGATAAAGATGTGTTTCCTGATCTAATGACCACCAGTGGGTTGGTTTTTGTCATAAATTAATTGAATGACATTGGTGAGTGATAACAGGAGCTATTGAATGATATCAAATCCCAATATCTGAATGAATGCTGGTAGTGTTTAATATGTACAGTATTTTAATATTTTAATCTCAGTATTTACAGTCTATTAACCCTAGTTTGAACATTAACAGGACCTTCCACACCTCAATCTTCAGTCAGCTTGGATACAGATACACTGTCTCTAACTTCAAAAAGCAGTGAGGAGGACAGTGACTGGTTTAGTCCAAAACGATTCAGGAAGGATGATAATGAGGCTTCTCAAAGCTTACATGCCAGAGATGTGAGTCCCAGTAGCCTTACACAGACATTGGGGGATTTACTTATCATAACCTTGAGCTTTACATGCTAAAAGTTTAATTCAGATATTTTTTTACATTTTTTTATACACAATAGTAATTTTCCAGTTCAGGACCATCGTTCAGGGCATTTAAATATTCCTGCATTTTCTACTCTCTTATTACATGGCTCTGTGGAACATTTGATTCTGATTGGTCAATTGAACCTATTTACTTCGTTAGCACTCATTAATAGTCTTTTGGTGAACAGTTAATCTGTGCAAATATATATTATATTTTTTTTTTTTGTCATGGTAATTGAGAGATGGAGGGCAGGTGAGCTAAAGTAAAACCCCTTCATATTTTAAATTTTCAAGAACCCACCGCTTCATGTCCTGATCAGCCTGTCGGAGTTTATTCTGCTATAACAACTGGCTGGATGTATTTCATCCCTTACATAATTGGTTAATGTTCCTCTTTTTATAGTTGATAAAAGAAATTCTACACACAAGACCAGGTGGAGCAAATGTGCTGAAGGAGTATGAAGATACAGGGACAATTAGTGATGACATGAGAAAACTGATGGTGAACATCTTGGTTGCACACATGATTGAGACAGAAGGGTAATTATCAAAATTTAATAGTCTTGGGTTATTTAATTTGTTAGTGATTATGATAGTATATAAATTGTGAACTATATTAGTTGGGTGCTACAAATTTTAAGTAATAAGCTGTTGATTGTTCTGAAAATAAGAGTGGTTTAGTTATATATTTTTAAACAATTCTCATCATTGTGAAGTAACATTGAGTGTTTCCATTTTTCAGGAGAGTCCCACATCGACTTACCAAACAGAACTATGGTTTGGGAATTATCACCTTGTTTCCCTCACTCAGAGATCCCCAAGGGAGGACTGGATATGTAAGTCACTATGTGAGATTAGAACATTCAGTATTTTTGTGATCATTTAGAAATGTCTTTCTAAGAAGTTGTCATTTTCGATGGAGGGTTACAATTTTGAGTTTTAATTTGTGTCATTTCATTAGGAACATTTTTATGATGGCCAAAAAAAACACTGGGTTCTTGTCATGGCGCCTCAAAACAGTACAACGGGAGACAAAACCTTCTGCAAATCAGGATGATCCAAAAACCGAGGAAAAGGGAGGCCCTTTGCTTGACAGACAGCTGTGTCACCGTGAAGATCAGCTAGATAATGACCAAAGTTTAGAGGCTATCTCCTTGATGAATCATACAAGTGACCGTGAGGTCATCATGCAGAAGATGAGGACCACGTTTGAATACAGACAGCACCTTATCCATGATCCAGAGAAATCCACCACCATTCTCTCAGTTTTTCCTCGATTCCTGGATACTAAAGGATTGGTATGGATTTTGTCTTTCCTTATTTTTGACCAAATTGAAATGCTAGTTTCAGAGAATTGTCAAATAGTCTGCTTTGTTGAAAACACATTTAGCTTGTTAAGAAATGTAATATTTTATGGTAATTTCTTTACATGTTTTCTGCAAACTGCTTCAGATTCTTCAGGACTTCACGCTCCTCTTTGGGTCAGAATCTGCTTCCAGACTAAAGGTGGCCAACTGTCTTCAAAGCAAAGGTTATCAGGCTAGCAGAAACCTTGACTTCCACTCCACTGCTGAAAAGATTACTGTCATCTGCCAAAGAGAAAAGGGAGGAACAGGATTCCCCAGGTAGAGTTGTACAGAACTAACTTGCAATGGTTTAAAATCTGCTTAACTTAGTTATTGTAGTGTAGACATTTAACATATGTTTTGTGTTTTTCAGAATGGGACAGTGACCTATCATCCTTCCTTCTACTTCTGCATCTCTTGTCACCCCAGGCTTCAGGAAGAAAAACCCCCACAAGATCAGTATTTCTCAGGCTGTTGACCACGTGGGGGTATTTCAAAAAGTAGGTTATTGGTGACAAAATACAAGGGCTATAAGCGTTATACTTAGATTTGCTCCGTTAATTTCTCCATCTTATAATTCACTATTAGATGAACTGTTAATGGGGGTAGTTATCTAAATGTAAATGATCTAAACCAGAGATGTTCACAAGTCTTTAAGCTGAAGTCCGAGTCGAGTCTCAAGACATTTCATGGCTTACAAAAAATAAAAAATAAATGTCATGCTTAAAAATCACCTTTAACAGCTAGTTGGTGCATATACTGTTTTCTTCTGGAGTGTCTCTTGTTCTGTACAATGTTCAATCAAGCTAAAAAGACTCAAATTGATGCCAACTGATAAACCTGCACTTGTTTGTCATTACTATTAATCAAATTTGTGTTTTTGTTTGTTTGTTTTCTTCATTCAGGCATGCCGGAGTATACAGGAACATCTTGAGCGGAAGAGAATCGTCAACCATACATTCTTGCCACAGGGAGCAGCAAGGAAGCTATCAGTCAGTTCTTCATTGTGGTTGATAAAAAGCTCATCCCCTGTCAAGAATCCTCTTCACTTGCAGCAATTGATGAACTCTTCAAGGTCCATTTTGTTTTCAGCATCAGTTATGATCTTCCACTCAAAAATATGCACACTTTTCTCCAGACTACAATCTACGGAATTGATGTTGGCACCACAAGTGAGAGCCCAAGGGTAAAGGAGCTCAGAGCTTAGTTATTGAATGATGTTTAGATGCTACATCTGTAAAACGCTGCTTGCTACAACAGTAAAATTAATTTGGCACCTTAAACTTGTACATGGTTTGTATCCTGGCAAGAAATTTGAGCTGGTTTGTGCTCAGGATGGTTGTTGCTTGCAATTTACAAGTTATGCAGGTTTTAAAAAACATTTAACTAGATTTCATTTTAGTGGTGTAGCATCAAGCAGTGAGAATGTATCACTACAAAATCAACAAGCTCCAAATCCCGGTGAAGCAGCATCACTTGTTGTGTCTAACACAGAGCAAAGTTCAGATAATGATGCAAGTTTGCATGAATGTTCTTCTGTTTCAAGGGATTGTTCCAAAGAAATGTGTGCATCCATAATAGCTAAATTGCAGGGTAACGGTGTTGCAAACAGTGTTATTATGTCAGTTGTTGAAAGCATGGAGGATTTTGTCACTGATTTCCATACAAGTTTAAGGGAAAACGTTTTAAATGTTGTGCCTGTTGACAGCACAAGTAGAAGTTCAGTTGAAGATGTTTTTAATAGTTTTCATAATCCATTCTCCGATTTTAATACCGATACAAAATGGAGAAAATATTTCAGTGAGAAATGGGGGGTTGTTGAACCTACTGAAATACACTTAGGTGTCAGATACGATACAAGAAAGAATAAGATCTCTGGAATGTATGAACAGATTCCAGTTAATGACACTTTCATATATATCCCTCTTCTGAAGACTCTTGAATTCATTTTTAGGAATAAAGAGGTGTGTAATCTTATTCAAGAGAAACGGCAAAGTGACACGTATCGAGATTTGTGTGACGGACAGTATTACAAAAACCATCCTTTGTACTCCATCCATAGCAATGCCCTTCAGATCCAAATTTACTACGATGATTTCGAAACGGCAAACCCATTAGGATCTCAACATGGGATTCATAAACTTGGCTGTTTATATTTTGTGCTTCGTAACCTGCCAGCACACATAAATTCTTCCTTAATGAACATACATCTAATTTCTTTGTTCCATTCTGAGGATGGAAAAAAGTATGGCATGGACAAAATACTTGGCCCATTGGTTGATGATGTGAAAATACTTGAGCAGGAGGGAATGAAGGTGTCATTTTCTGAGGAGCCCATCTTTGGTACTATTGCGCAATTTACCGGCGATAACCTTGGTCTAAATGGTATTCTTGGTTACGTTGAATCTTTTTCTGCGAAACATTACTGCAGACTGTGCCTCACTGACAAGGTGTTAGCACAGGAAGTATTTAGTGAGGATGATCCGCGGGTGATATTGCGTAGCAGAAACCTAAATGAGGAACATTATAAGTATCTAGCTGACAACCCTAATGAGGCCATTCTTAAAAATGTTCTTGTTTGCCGTAACCCGACCGACCCTGTCAATTTAGTACCGACCCAATTATTTATTTATTTTCCCTTTTAGTCCGACCGACTTGCCGGTTGTAAACTTGCGTTAAGACCGACCGATTTTTTTTTTTTTAACTCTTAAAACAACTAATACAAATGCAATAAAATAATATTAGTTATTAAGTATTGTGAATATAAATTGCCTAGACCTACATACAAACATAAGCTACGTTCTTTCTTTTAAATAAAAACCCGTGGCGCGTCATCTGATTATGTTTACACCATTGGTTAACGCATCACACTACAGCCTGCAAGCTAAGTTCGCTTCGTTTCATTCACTGTCAATGGTTCGCGCTTGGTAATGATGGCTGCGGCTTTACTCTAAGATTATTTCATTTTTATATGTTGTTGAATATGGTTTATTAAAAAATAAACATGCGAGAGCGTGTTATAGGCTATATGCAGGGCCGCATTAAGACCCAACTTTCACAGAGACCTCAAACAGAAAGCACAAAGCCTTTCTTTAAATCGACTTTTGTTTTGTATTAATTGTATCTTAATTTTAATACATTTTCCATTAACCAATTTCCTGGATTTAATAGCCTAAATAAAAAGTAGGCTAAATATAGCCTATATAATCAAGCCGGAGCCTGAACTGGAGCTTAAGATCATCCCGAAACTCAGCGTATAAAAGGTAGCCTACTCGTATCACAGACCTAAATTTTTTTTAAATATATCTATTATCTACAGAAAGCTTGAAATCTTTACTTTTAAACAGAACCATTCAAAACAAAATAAAACTATGTAATCGAAATGTGCATTTCTCTCCGGCCCGGCGCATTCACTACTGAAGATCGCGAGTCAGTAGCCTATCGTCAACTTCATCTTTGCAATAAACAATTAAAAAGTCTCATTGCAACATTTTACATATTCAGAATCATTACTTGCTGGTTCTTTGTGACAGCTTTTAGGTTCCGTTAAAGCTGCCGTCGGCAACATTTTTTTTATCATATTCAGTGTAATCGACACTATAATCCGACAGAACAACATAAATAAGGTGGTTTTAGAAAAAACCCGAGCTTCTAACTCCACCTGGAGCGTGTTATTTGTTTTGCAAAAATCCAGCGCTCCCGCTTCATCAGGTCCAATCAGCGCAGGGGGGTGTGAGATCTGACTGTCAATCACAGGTCGTGCACACGCCACAGATCCCCCCTCACTCGCGCACATTAATATCACATGCACACGCCACGCCTGAAGTTCGCCTGGAGATTGCATGAAGCGTGATGGCGGAGAGAAAATCTACTAACAAGCTTCCAATTCCTCGGTTATTGCGATCTATGGATAGATTAGCCAGGGCAGCCTACCTCCGAGTCCATGGTGTTGATAGATGCTGAAGAGACGGACGCGTTCACAGAAAATCAGGTACACACGCACAGTGGCGCACTGACGAGCACGACCTCGATGGGAGGGTGCTCGCTGGTAGTGGGGAGGGGCATGAGAGTTGTAAACATTCAAAATTTTGGCTAATCGACCCAATCTGCCAGACTTGCTGACGGCAGCTTTAATGAACGCGTCACTACTGCATCAGCACCGAAAACACTGCGTGAGTAAGATGTGTGGTGTGACTCGTGAGTAAAGGAGGGTCAATTGCAAACGGTCAATTAATAATATTGATAATGATACCATGATAATGCATGTAATTTACCGCAAAGCGCCACCAAGTAACAGGGCTGATTTGTGTGGGGCGTGGTAAGGCTTTGGCAATCAGCATTACCAATGGCTAGTCAATAGCCGCGTTTCCACTGTCGGGCCAGGGCCGGGCTAGGGCTAACAGCGAGCCGAGCCGGGCCAGTGGCCTCGGGCCTCAAGCACCGGGCTTGCGTTTCCACTGCCGGGCCATTAGCCCTGCAGCGCTGCGCTAAACCCCGCCCTTAACACGCCTTCCTGGATCAAACGTCATACAACCCCACCCATTTCAGCGGAAATTATGATGTTCATTCAGGCAGGAAGTTAGAAAACTTAGATTTTAAGAAGATAGCATACAACTCACCGTCCGCGGCTGCCATAGTGTCCCGACTTGTCTCTCCTCTAACAGATGGACGGTGATCCAGCACACCGTCCATCAAGTCGAACCATGGAAAGTTCCTTCTCTGGGCACCGCTTTGTCCATTGTGCGTTTTAATCGCCTTGTACTGCGCCGGTGCGCCCACAACTTTTTTATTTTTTCCCGAACTTGAAGCGTTGTTCACTGAATGCTTAGCTTAGCAAGTTCAGCAACGATGTATTTTATAACGTCCTCGTTTCTGCACAGAGGAAGCTCCCGAAAAAAAAGTTGCTTTATTTTATGATAGTCCGGTATAAAGAGACGAGACGTGGGCTACTGACAGATAAAATAAAAACATGACTGTGATAGCCTTTATGATTGGTCGGATTTCTTCAAGCGTATGTTTTTTTACTATGCGTATCTTCAAGCGTTTACTATGTTTACTATGGTAACGGTTAGCGCGCATAGTCTTTTGCATCACAAACACAAGGCATTCAAACATGAACGCGAGTTAAATTATTTTAAAAGTCTTTAATGCTGACAGAATCATCCAGCGCTGCCGTCTCTCGACTCAGGTATACTCCGCCTCTGTTCGTAACCACTCCTCTAGCCCGAGCTGGCCCGCTCTGGTCCAAGGTATTCGACGGGCCAGAAATCCTGGCCGTTGGCCCCGAGTAAGTCCCGATCAAGCCCCGGAAGTGACAGTGGAAACGCGACTGGCCCTGGCACGCACTAGCACGGCCCGGCCCTGGCCCGACAGTGGAAACGCGGCTATTATGCTCCACAGCCAATCACGGGCCCCCTCCTTGCTCGGGCCCCGGGGCTTTAGCCCCGCCTAGCCCTATGGTTAATACGGCCCTGGCTATATGTCATGTTTTAGTCAGATATGACGACGCTACTGCAACACACTCGCCACAGATGAGAAGCTGCATCAACGTGCAAACTATCGCAAATCAAAGTGAAAGTAAGTCGCAGACGCTTAACACACAATCATCTTCATTAAATGTAAAGAAACGAAATGATCTTACCAGGGCTGTTTCCGCTTTCTCTTATTGCGGGCTTTGATTCCGAAATTTTAGCTAATGATCAATAAAATAATGTATCTCGTTGCTTTCGGTGACGTGCACTCCATTAAATCTGCATATAGCGGGAATTGAAGATCGGATTTATATCAGCAAAAAAACAACAACACACATTTATGTAACCAGGTGTAAATGGAATCGATTTGATAAATCAGATTGGAATCCGATCTGAGAAAACGCATGAAGTGGCCTGGTGTAAACAGCCCCTAGACATAGGTGAAAAATGTATCCCGACCCGACCCCGATTAAAAAAAAAAAAAAAAAACTTTATATTATTTTTTTTATATATAAAAAAATATAGACCTACCTACCATCCCTTTTTTTCATTTTTTTTGCTGTTACTGCAAACCAAAATATTTTTAAGGATGGCCTGAAAACTCCTGTTATGGTATTAAAAGAAATTCTGTACTCAATACCTTGACTTACTTTAATGTATCAGAGAACTTTGTGCTGGATATTATGCATGATATCCTGGAGGGAGTTGCACAGTATGAAGTGAAACTGCTTTTTGAATACATGAGTTGCAATCTAATTTCTTGCGATTCCATTCCTCAAAGATTGTATGCCTTCAACTATGGCTATTTGGACAAAAATAATCGCCCAACCAAGGTTAACCTTCAACAAGCTGGAAACAGCATTGGACTCAACGCAAGTCAGACATTGTGTCTCATTAGGAACATCCCTCTCATATTTGGAGATGTAGTCCCAGAAGGGGATAAGCACTGGCATTTGATGTTGCTCCTCTTACATATTGTTAACATTATATTTTCTCCTTGCATCTCTGAAGGAATGACAATATTTTTGAAGCATCTGATAGTGGAGCATCATCGATTGTTCAAGGAGTTGTACCCTTCTAGGAATCTGATTCCAAAGCACCACCTTATGATTCACTACCGGAGTCTGAGATCAGCGCGCAGTGAGTCTGAGTTCTACTAAAAACTATAAGCAAATGGCGGACCCTGAGTTCTCTAGCCTGTGTTCGGAATTCCGATCTATCGAGGCTCTACTGGAGGACGCTGTCCTTCGACAATCCCTGCTCCTCTCCCGTCTGGAAACGCTGCAGCGAGAAATTCCACTAGGATCTAATATTTCAACGCCGTATGATTCTAATAGTTTGACTGCTCATACGTCCTCTACCTGGTCATCCGTGGTGAAAAAGAGAAATCGCTTATCTTTACCTCTGTTTGCTCCCGAGGACGATGATTTCTCCATCCCGGTCAGCAATTTCTTTGCACCGCTCCAGACACTCCAGCCAGATGACCAACTAGAGCAACCTATTACTGTGCAAATGCAGCTTGGCCCGGAAGTGCGGCATGAAGAAATTAGGTTATCAAGTCCCGTTAAAAGGACTGCTGGCCCTTGTCGTGGGAGAAGGAAACGTGACATCTCTCCTTCTTCTTCTTCCCCCTCCTCTGTTAAAGTCCGAAAACGTTGCCGTCGCCATTCTCCCTCTAGTGTTTCTGGCCTCGAGAATGCCTTTTTCACGAAACACTATTCGGGAGAAAAGTCGGCTTCTATGCGTGATGCCTCCTTGTCAAACGCTCCGATGATGACTGATGACGTCATACACCTGGGTTCCCCTTCAATGTTTCCAAACCCGGTGGCAATCATCTCCAGGGAGACTACACTACCCTCTGGCCTTCTGGAGCCAAAATCTCCTGTTACCTGTACTCTTCCTGCCAATCTTGCTGTGTTCTCATATAAAGACACTCTTTCTCCACAACTTCTTTTACTTGGGGACTCAATAGTTAAAGAAATTAGACTTCCAGAAGCCATCACATACTCACTTAGTGATGGTAAGGTCAGTGATTTTGTCCTCCTTTTACCTAAACTTCTTGATCTTCATCCTTCTGTAAAATCAGTCATTGTACATGCTGGGGCAAATGATGTAATGGATAGGCAGTCAGCAAAACTGTACCAAGATTTTGAGAACCTCTGTTTTAAAGCTGACTCCCTAGGTAAACAACTCATCATATCAGGTCCCATTCCATTGCCCTCTAGGGGATGGGAGTTTTTTAGCCATCTTTTTGGATTGCACATATGGTTAAAACATTTTTGTATTGCTGCTGGTTTTAATTTCATTGGAAATTTTTATTATTTTTGGACTAGACATGATCTGTTTGGAAGAAATGGCCTTCATCCAAATAGAGGAGGAGTAAAAAAATTGACTTATCCTTTTAAATTACACGGCCTTTGGTATACATTGACAGTTTTTCCAGCTAGACACTCTCCCTGTGCTCTCAGATACTTTGCAATCTATAAGTTATGAATGTCCTGCTGGAAACGAAAATGAAAATCCTTTATGTCTCTGTCCATCCACTCAGTTTGTGCCATCTAATGTTAGTGTCCCAAATTGGCCTATCCCAGTAATAAGTGATAGGAGAAATCGATTACATCCAGCCTATGGGGTAAATCTGGTAAATCTTCAAAGAGTAACTAAACAAACTCAGATTTCTAAAGCAGATCATATCACCATAGTGAAATTTGCTCTTTTAAATATCAGGGCCCGTATTCATAAAGATTCTAAGAATCCTCTAAGAAAACTCTTAATTTAGCTTAAAAACTTTTACGTAGGAGTCTTAGCTTAAAAGCGATTCGGGACCGATCTGAGAGCAACTCTGAGTAAGGAAAAGACAAAAACTTTTATCTTAGTAAGGAGGAGGGGTTGACCCCGTTGCTATGTATGACGCAATCTTTTGCAGACTGTGATTGGTTGGTTGTCCAAGAAGGAAAAAATAGAAAAGTGATTTTAAGTATAGGGTCTATTCTAAGCCTTCACTTTGAAATTACATGCGTCATTTTTCCTATTTGACCGTTGTCACACACACAAATTATATATGTGTATATAAATCCTTTTTTTTTATTTACCATGCTGTTAATTTCCTATAAGGTATTTGATTGGCTTAGAATGATAAAAATTGTTCCACTCTTTCCAATTACACTGATTGCTGGCATGTCTATTTAAGTGGTGGTTTGAATGTTGGTTTTAATGTATCAAACATGGAATTTTCCCAGTTGCCAAATATCGTAATGTAGTGATTACTTTCATTTCTGGCGCTATGGCATTTCTGTGCTGTGTCGGAGATGTTAGCGTGTCTCTAATAAGATCAGTCACAAACATGATCCCTGCACGATCTAATCTATAGCGTCTTATTAA
This sequence comes from Leuciscus leuciscus, assembly GCF_965113295.1. Classification (NCBI taxonomy): domain Eukaryota; kingdom Metazoa; phylum Chordata; class Actinopteri; order Cypriniformes; family Leuciscidae; genus Leuciscus; species Leuciscus leuciscus. Next base: position 11,712,377 of record NC_138730.1, read on the forward strand.
CTCACTGTTATTCATTGTCTGCAAAACATTTCTTCTCCCTCTTCGTCGTTCTGTCATTTTCTCCTCTGCTAAAGAAACTCTTAAGCCTCTTAAAAGTCCTCGTCCGTGCTCCTAACAATTTTGACCTTAAGACCTCTTTTAAGGGTTAAGATGCTTTCTGAATTACTTTTAAAATTAAAGAAAAAATCCTAGTAAAGAAAAGAGTAAACGCCCACATTTCTAAGAATTTTCTTAGAATTTTGTCACTAGGAGCTACTTTTTGCATTAAGATTCTTTATGAATACGGGCCCAGGGCCCGTATTCATAAAGATTCTAAGAATCCTCTCAGAAAACTCTTAATTTAGCTTAAAAACTTTTACGTAGGAGTCTTAGCTTAAGAGCAATTCGGGACCGATCTGAGAGCAACTCTGAGTAAGGAAAAGACAAAAACTTTTATCTTAGTGAGGAGGCGGGTTTGACCCCGTTGCTATGTATGACACAATCTTTTGAAGACTATGATTGGTTGGTTGTCCAAGAAGGGAAAAAAAAGTGATTTTAAGTATAGGGTCTATTCTAAGCCTTCACTTTGAAATTACATGCGTAATTTTTCCTATTTGACCGTTCTCACACACACACACACACATTATATATGTGTATATAAATCCTTTTTATTTTTATTTACCATGGTATGGTAATAATGTATCATGCATGCTGTTAATTTCCTATAAGGTATTTGCTTGGCTTAGAATGATACAAATTGTTCCACTCTTTCCAATTATTTTCCACTGATTGCTGGCATGTCTATTTAAGTGGTGGTTTGAATGTTGGTTTTAATGTATCAAACATGGAATTTTCCCAGCTGCCAAATATCGTAATGTAGTGATTACTTTCATTTCTGGCGCTATGGCATTTCTGTGCTGTTTCAGAGATGTTAGCGTGTCTCTAATAAGATCAGTCACAAACATGATCCCTGCACTATCTAATCTATAGCGTCTTATTAACTCAGTCATCCATTGTCTGCAACACATTTCTTCTCCCTCTTCGTCTTTCTGTCATTTTCTCCTCTGCTAAAGAAACTCTTAAGCCTCTTAAAAGTCCTCGTCCATGCTCCTAACAATTTTGACCTTAAGACCTCTTTTAAGGGTTAAGATGCTTTCTGAATTACTTTTTTCTTTACTAGGATTTTTCCTTTAATTTTAAGAGTAAACGCCCACATTTCTAAGAATTTTCTTAGAATTGTGTCACTAGGAGCTACTCTTTGCATTAAGATTCTTTATGAATACGGGCCCAGATCTTTACTTAATAAGTCCTTCTTAATCAATGATCTCATTTGTGCATATAACCTTGATTTCTTAATTCTAACCGAAACTTGGTTAGACCTAGCAAATAATGTGTCTACCCTTATTGAATCAGCCCCTCCTAATTATAATTTTCTAAGTGCCATTCGTTCTAACAAAAAAGGAGGTGGAATAGCCACAATTTTTAATTCATCTTTTGAATGCAAACAGTTATTCTTTGGCAAATTTGTTTCTTTTGAGTATTTAAGTGGAATTATTAAGGGTTCTCCTCAAATTCTGTTACTGATCATCTATAGACCACCAAAGCATTCCCCTAGAGTTTTTCTTGATGAACTAGGTGAACTATTTTCTTTTATTTGTTTAGAGTTTGACAGTGTTTTAATATCTGGGGATTTCAATTTGCATGTTGACAATCCAGATATCAACTATGTTAGTGAACTACTTTCACTGCTTAACACATTTAACCTAACTCAACATGTACAGGAAAAAACACATTCCCTTGGTCACACACTTGATCTGGTGATCACAAGGGGGATTGATATTTCTGTGACTGTAAAGGATTTAGCATTATCTGATCATTCCTGCATTTTCTTTGATGTTTCCATGTCTCCGCATAAGTCTAACACCTCTGATAGAAAAAAGAATGATTAATGATCACACCAATGCTCTTTTTGAACAAGTTTTTCATTCTAAATTTTTGAGCCACACATCAAAATCAGTAGATGATTTGATGGATCATTTTAATTCACAAATGATAGATATTATGGATGATATAGCACCATTAAAACTCAAGAAAGTTAATAGAAAACAGAAAGCCCCATGGAAGCTTAATTTAACAGTTAAGCTCTTGAAGAGAGAATGTAGGAGGACAGAAAGACAGTGGCATAAAACCAAACTCCCAGTACACTATAATATTTACAAGGAAAAGCTTAAAAACTTCAACACTGAAACTGGTAAAGCAAGACAGTTGTTCTTTTCTAACATTATCAATCAAAATCTAAATAACGCTCGTGTTCTTTTCTCGACAGTGGAAAAACTGACAACCCACCCTCAAAAACTACCATTTGAATTCATCTCGACCATAAAGTGTAATGAGTTCGCGTTCTTTTTCAAATCCAAAATTGATCAAATCAGATTGAATATAATACATCAAAAACATACTACAATGCAATCAGAACAAACAACTACAGGAATATTAAACAGGATGGCTAATTTCAGTTTGATCGATACTGAAACACTGAATAAAACAGTACAAAGCCTCTCCTCTTCCACTTGTACACTAGATACCCTACCTACCACCTTTTTAAAATCGTTTTTTCATATTCTAGCACCAGAATTGCTTAATATTATAAATTCATCTTTACAAATGTGTACATTTCCTAAATCCCTAAAGACTGCGGTTATAAAACCACTTCTCAAAAAGAATAACTTGGATACATCCATATTAAGCAACTATAGGCCCATTTCAAACCTACCGTTTATTGGCAAAATTATTGAAAAAATTGTTTTTAATCAACTTACATCTTTTTTAAAACTTAACAACTGCCTAGACGAGTTTCAGTCAGGTTTCCGGACTCACCATAGTACAGAAACAGCTCTTGCTAAAGTCATAGGTGACATCCGACTAAATACAGACGCAGGCAAGGCATCCATCTTAGTATTACTGGACCTCAGTGCGGCTTTCGACACTGTTGACCATTACATATTGCTTCATCGACTGGAACATTGGGTTGGTTTCACCGGTGTTGTGATCAGCTGGCTAAAATCGTATCTTTGTGACAGGAGTTTTATTGTTAAAATTGGAAATTGTTCCTCAACACTAACATCTTTGACCTGTGGAGTTCCCCAGGGCTCAATTTTGGGTCCACTGTTATTCAATCTTTATATGCTACCACTTGGTAAAATCATAAAGAAAAATTCAATCTCTTACCATAGTTATGCTGATGATACACAAATGTATTTACCTCTAATGCCTAATGACTATACCCCCATTGAAACTCTGTCAGTGCATTGAAGAAATCGATACTTGGATGTCACAGAACTTTCTCCAACTTAATAAAAATAAAACTGAGGTTATCGTTTTTGGAAGAAATGAGGAAAGATGTAAAATCTCTACCCTGCTAGAAACAAAGGGCTTAATAGCAAAGGAAGTGGTAAGAAGCCTTGGTGTCCTAATAGATAATAATCAAAATTTTAATAGTCACATAAAAACAATCACAAAATCAGCGTATTTTCATCTTAAAAATATTAATAAGCTTAAAAGATTCATGTCTAAGGAGGATCTTGAAAAGATCATACATGCTTTTATTTCGAGTAGGATTGATTATTGTAATGTGCTTTTAATAGGACTCCCTAAAAAGAATTTAAAACCGCTTAAAATGGTACAGAATAGTGCAGCCAGAATCCTTACTAAAACTAAAAGAATAGATCATATTACTCCAATCTTAAAGTCCTTACACTGGCTACCAATTAGATATAGGATTAATTTTAAGGCACTCTTATTAGTTTTTAAGTCAATAAAGGGGTTGGGACCAAAATATCTTTGTGATATGTTTCAACAGTATACTCAACCAAGACCCCTTAGATCACAACATAAACAGCTTCTATTAAAACCTATTGTTAAAACAAAACAAGGGGAATCTGCTTTTAACTATTTTGGCGTTCATCTCTGGAACCAGCTTCCAGAAAACATTAAAAACGCTCCAACTATCACAATTTTTAAAACTAGATTAAAGACCAAACTTTTTTCAGATGCTTTTTACAGTTAATGTGTGAATAAATATATATATATATTTATTTATTTATTTGGTTGGTGTCTTATATATTGTAAAATTGTATGTAGTTTCATATTGTTGTTTTTATTTTTTACATTTTTGTGTGAAGCGCATTGCATTGCTGCTGTGTATGAAATGCGCTATACAAATAAATTTGCCTTGCCTTACCCTGAATGCATCAGGCAAATTGGCCCATTAATTCATGTATGGACTATGAGGTATGAAGCAAAACACAGGTTTTTTAAAGAAAAATCTAAAAATTTCAAAAACCTGACCAAATCACTTGCCAAAAAACACCAGCTAGCCATTTCCTATCACTGGGAGCACTGTACTATCAAAGGTATTGAGTCTGGCCCTGTTTCAAAAGAATTGTTGTCCGACCTTGAAAACGGTGATTTTATTTCTGAGCAGCTCCACATTGATCTCTCAAGTGAATTAACGGTCACACCGTGGGTTAAGTGTCATGGTACGGAGTATCGTAGTGGTCTTGTTGTGTGCTTAGACTTGGTTGATGATGCACCTGTCTTTGGAAAAATTGTTAACATTTTTATTATGGATGGAATTTTTTTTTTGGCATCATGTATGGAATCCGAGTTTGTTGAACATCTTCATGCTTTTAGTGTTTTTGCACAAGAGAACAGTCTTGTGCTCAAAAAACCTGACGAATTGTTTTACCACAAGCCGTTTGATTTACAAATGTCCTATGGAAATGACAGTCTATTTTACATCGTTTTGGACTGTTATTTGTAAAAAAAAAAATGTAATTTATAATTCATGTAATTTAAAGTACTGGCTAGATGTATTGGTGCTCTGTGCTGGAATAAAGTTTTGAAAGAGTAATACAGAGTGATGCGTTTATTTCAAAGTGAATTTATTCTTTTCAGATTAAATAATTGTTAGTTTATTTTACAGTTCTTTAAAGTAGGTAATGCAAAACCCTAATAAGAAAAACTGGTAACTCCTTTAGTGTTGTTTTTTATTTGTAAATAGGTGTTCCATCAACACCAGGATGGTGTAAAATTTGACTCCTATAAGGTTGAGAAGATTGTCATTTCCATTTTTTTAAAGTGTTAGGTCAACACCAGAACAGTGTAGAATTTTAACTCTGCCAGTGTTTGGTACAAAGCTGCACCCAGCTCTGTAACAGTGTTGTTGTTATCTGCATTGGTGTTAAAATTTTACTCTCTTAGTGTTCATATTGTTACACTGTGTCGGTGTTGCGAGAGGCAACACTTTTGAAAGTGTTGAACTTAACACTTTGTGGGTGGTTCCCATATATACACTTTCAAAGTGTTGAAATTAACTCTATTGGTGTTGATTTCCGGATTTAAAATTTACTGTGATCAAATTATGTACTACATATTACAGCATTGTTTCAATACAAGACATACCAATGGACTCACGCACCTTTCTGTCTTCTTTGGGCACCAGATGTTCCTTCCTCACCCGAAACAAAGGACTTATTCGATTAGCTTGCGTTGATATAGGACTGGTCTTCCTTCTCTGCTGTAAAATAAGAAAGTCTCGACTTACTCTATGTGCAATAACTATTGTTCTTGAAACATAAATTAAGAGAGTTATAAATAAGTTAATTTACCATACGATTCAGGAGAGAACATTTGATGAGTAAATACTGATTGCAATATTCTAAAAAATAAATAAGCAAACTTATTCAAATTCCCTAACATAGGGGTTTATATAAACTGATATTCTAATATAAGTAAGAAGAATTTAATAGCAGGGACTGTATCAATTTTCTTTAAGGTTTTACAAAATAAAGAAAAGTAATTTTTTAATGCATTCACATTTGGAAGAGATTTTGTGAAACGACATTTGTGGATATAGAATTTAACAAACAGTATAATATTATTTATCAAATATTCAACTTTTTTATTTTTCATTAAAAGTCCATATTTGATCCCATTCCAGGAAAAAAAATCCGATCATGACGTAACTCTTTGATAGCGAGAAAGTTAACCTGCGCATGCACGGCCCCGCCCACTAAATCCAGCGGGGTGAAGCTGGAGCTCCAGCGAGGGGAGGAGCTGGAGCTCTAGCTCCTCCCATTTGGCGCTGCATCGAGTACCAAAATATATATATATATTTTATGGCAAAAGAGAGCAAGCAAGCCTTGTGTTGTTCCCTGCCCACGTTATATCACGGGTGGGGAGGACACACATTTCAGCTTTGTGTTGCTTGTTTGGGAGTGGAGCATGCCAACAGTCAGTTCTCGAGGGGGCTGACTGTGAGCATTGCGAGGAGCTGTCCGTGAGGACGCTCCGCTCCCGCCAGCCATTCTTCGAGGAGGACGGTTCGGTGCGCGCTCCCCGAGGCGCGGGTCCCGCTGCTGCCGAGGCACGGCGTCGACGCGCATCTTGGGGATCGCAAATGGATCGAACAGCGGGGTTTGAGACGGGCCCCACCCTATATCTGCCTTTAAACGCTCTGCGGTTTCTCCTCCCCGGGATGAGGCACTCATGCTGCGATTTCCAGTTCCGAGGAATTGGTATCGTTAGTGTTTTTGTTAAGAGAACAAAACAATTAAAAATATAAAGAATGAAGCAGATGTTTATGAATTTTCAATAAATAAATAAACAAGTCAGCTCATAACTCTGTTGAATAAAGAGGAGCTTTTAAAAGGAGGTTTTATCTAGTGCTGTTGCTAAGTTAAAGGAGAACTCGGCAACTCTACAGCTGTGGGGGGGCGTATATTTCAAAACACGGTCGTAAAAAACTCACTGCCGGCGGCCTCCACCCCCTCTCTACCGCTGCTCATGTGCGTTTGTTTTGATCGGAGCAAGCCAACTGTATCGTGTGGAGCTATGTCTACCGAGGTGGGTCATCTGGTAATACATCATACATGCGTGTGTGTTTATGTCGAATTGCCGTAAAGCAATTCGTGTTTCGCGCTCGTTCTCGTTCTCGCTTCTCACTGCCGGGACGGTAGTCCCCAAGTTGCAAGGTTGGTTTTCCAACTGGGAACGCTGGGGGGAGCGGGGAAAGTCACCAATATCACCAGAACAGGTTGTTTAACCATCCAAATGAATTCTAGGTTAAAAAAGTTACCAAGTTCTCCTTTAAATATTACTGGCCAGCGGGTTATTATGAGAGTGAAAATATAAGTAAAACTCTATATCTCAGCCTCCTCGTCGGGCAATGCCGTTTTTTCCCTATCTCCACACTGAGGTGTCGAGATCGTGGAATAAACCGGTTTCTATTTATGCGTTTAGTCACCAAACTTCTACTATAGTAATGTTATGGGTTATGTTAAGCACTAAATGGTTTAGCTCCCCAGTACTTGAGCGAGCTCTTAACGCATTATAGTCCTTCACGTCTATTGCAATCTCAAAATACCGGCCAGTTAACCAAAATACAATAAAATATATCCAATAAAATATATATTTTAAAGTTAAATAACCAAAATACTATGTTTGATAGTTATACTTATAATTTTGTTTCTATTACATGCAGTTCTAGCTTGAGCTCTTACTGTACGTTCACACCGCCGCCGACTTGAGCTTCCAAAGTTACCGGAAGTCATTCATTTTCAATGGAAGCTGGCTTCTCTCTTCTCTCAGCTGCAAGGAGCGTCAAATCCATTGGCGTCGCGTTTTGGGCGTTTTGAGCGTCAATCAGAAAGTTGAAAGTAGCTCAACTTTATGGTAATGAGCTATGACGCGGTTCAGCGGCAAAACGCCAGAAACCAATCAGAATATAGACGTCCTTCGCGCTGGCTGATTCCGGAGAAACATACGATGTAAACTTTCGTTCCTACCAAAACATTAGTTCCGAGAAAATGGAGGAGAAGTTGATCATCGCCGTTGCTGGGTTTCTTATCATTATCGGATTAATTGCACAGTTTAACCATAGAGTGAAAGTTTATCATTTGCATGTGTTTTAAAGTCCTGTCAGTTTAACAGGGCGCGCTTGACAGGGCATATATAAGAACGAGCAGAGAGAGAGAGAGCCCCGGCCGCGCGCGCGCACTCACTATTAATGATAATAATAATAGCTAATTATTATTTTTTCCCGACCAAATGTGACCAAAACGGTTATAAAAATGCTGTCGTTATAACATTACATGGTGTGACACAGACTTCAGAGCGGCCAAAGCGTCAACAAGCTTCCCCGTACTTTTTGACAAGCGTCCTTGACAGGGCGGCCAGAGCTTCTTTGCAGCTCAAGTCGGCGGCGGTGTGAACGTACAGTTAGCTCTCCAGTTAGAATATTGGCTTCTTACTGACCCTTTAAAGGGATACTCCACCGAAAAATGAAAATTCTGTCATCATATACTCACCCTCATGTTGTTTCAAACCTGTATGAATTTCTTTCTTTTGCTGAACAGAAAGGAAGATATCTAGAAGAATGTGAGTAACCAGACAGTTTTAGATACCATTGACTTCCATAGTATATTTTTTTTCCTACTATGGAAGTCAATGGTATCTAAAACTGTCTGGTTACTGACATTCTTCTAGATATCTTCCTTTCTGTTCAGCAGAAGAAAGAAATTCATACAGGTTTGAAACAACATGAGGGTGAGTATATGATGACAGAATTTTCATTTTTCGGTGGAGTATCCCTTTAAGAAACACAGAACTCACTCTTGCACTCACACTTACAATCTCACACACACACACACACAACATGGTTTATGAGGACTCTCCATAGGCGTAATGGTTTTTCTAATGTACAAACTGTATAATCTATCCCCCTACACTAACCCTACCCCTAAACCTACCAATCACAGATTTAGTATGTTTTTTAAGCCGTTTGGTTTAGAAGGACACATATGTCCTCATAAACCATGTTTACGTTGTAATACCCATGTCATTATACACATTTGTGTCCTCATAAACCATATACAAGAACACACACGTCACACACACACACACACACACACACACACACACACACACACAGCCCCGGGTCTAGCCGGACAGCCTGTGTGTGTGGGTGTGGGTGTGTGGTGTGGTCATTGAAAATGTGTTCAGATATATATTCTCCACAGAAAATGCGCCAAGGCCAATGAGTCTGAGTTTGAAAAAATAATTAATCGTATAATTTTTCTCTTGATAAAAAATGAAACCGGGTCCTACAGACCCGAACACCATACAAGGGTTAAAACGACACTAACGAGACGCTTTACAACACAGCGTACAAAACAAACATTTTATATAGATATCATATTCTAATTAAATGAATACTTACAATCACAGAAATAATGTCCTTGGCGATGGTCAATTTGCTGCCGCCGCAACTGCTGCTCGTGTCCGAAAGCTGAATCATACGTGTAACAGCTGTTCTAAATAAGCTACATCTGATTGGTTAATAATAATCCTATTTCAGTATCTTGCCGCACTATTGGCTCGACTGATATAGTAGGCAACCGCGTTTGCCTGCATATTTACGGGTCGTGCAATATAATTTCGGGGGAACATGTGCAATAAATGGGAGTGGCAACACTTTTCATATCGTTGAGAATAAAACAACCGTCCCAACTTTACAAATCCAGGTTCTCCCTCCATGGGGATCATCCATTTCGAAAAGTAAAGCAGATACGGAACCTCGGCCCACGCGAGATGCAATGCGATTGGTTGCTGGACCAGCCAATGGAATTAATATGTGTAATATTAATAATTAAAATTGCCTAGTCATTAGATTTGTGAATTCTTTTTCTGAAAAACAAAATTATATCATTAATCTTTTAATTATTTTGGCGAAGTTTTATATCCATAAGACAAAAATAACTCAAAAGAAACCCTCCTATATTACCTTTTATAACACTGATCTCGCAATATACTTAGAATATCTTTTAAACATGAGATCACAAAACAAAAAGCTTATAAAAACAATACAAATTTTAAAGCTTTTCAAATACATATAACTGCCCTGATATTATAAACTTTAATTTCTGTATTTATTATTTATTTTTTATTTTATTATTATTATGTACATTTATACTTTAGTTGTTGTTGTTATTCTTTGGTTTATACATTTTGAATTGTATTTACAGTGCCTTGTATTCATTTAGTTTTTTGTTGCATTGTAGGCTACTTGAAATGTTTGTAATTTAACTAAATAAATAAAAAGCACAATATGTTATGTATACCATACGTAATAAGATATATTTCTAAAATCAATACTTTCAATATTATAATATTATATATTATATGACGTTACTGTCACAAAAATAGCTTTAATGGTTCTGTTTTTTTGTTTTTTTAAGCAAGTCTGGAGGCTAATGAAATGAAACAGATGAGAATAATTTTCCCATCTAAATACAGTTGATTTTATTGTAATGTGATGAATCAGAAAAATAAACAAATATAACATTCGCTTAGGCTGTTTTTTAAATGGACCAAAACAAAGTGAAACCAACGTAACAATTTGAAGTGACCAGACCACTGACATTGATAATAAATATTATTAAAAAAACATATAAGATGGCACCACAAGACGACGTTCACTTGCAGAGCAAATTTAGCACGTTTATAGTTAACTCAACTGGGTAGCAATTGTGAACAATTTTAATAGAGAATTCAAAAATAATTTGGATTTCTTCACCACTACTACTAACCGGTTGGATGGTGTATTCGTGATATTGAAAGCTGATTGGCCTTGATATATATGCGGAAAAGGGCCAATTTAATTATTAATTTATATGATGTCCGATTTATTCTCTCTTGTGCCTTTTTGCGCGCATTTTCCACGGGTTTTAATAATAAAACTGGTCTGAAAGAATGAAAATCATATTAAAGAAAACGTCAACATTAAGGTTGCAATTATTTAATAAATCAGAGTCGATGTGCGCGTGCATGCGTGGTTCGAATTTTAGTTGCTATGTAGGTTATGAATTCTGACTGCATATATATTTACACTCGAACCGGTCGCTGTCTGGGCGTGCGTGCATGTTATGATTCGAATGTTAGTTGCTATGGCGACGCGTTTTATGAATTCTGCGATCTGCATGTATCTCTCTGCTCAACGATCGACCGCTGTCTGTTGGTTGAGAGACGAGGCGAATTAACAGACTGACTTTTGCGGAGAATTTTCTGGCCGAAACTCGATACTTTGAAGCTTTTCTGGATTGCTGAGAGGAGACTTAAGAACCATATTCTTGAAGGACATCGGAGGATATATACTTTTTGAAAGCGTCATCTTATAATACTTTTATTTGATAGTTCTTTTCTTATTTTAGAAGTAACATTAGTTTGTTTGATATTTTTTTCAGGGGAGTAACTCTATTTCTGAGGATATTTCTATTGTATTGTCTTGTCTTGTATTTTGTACTGATTTTCTTGCAGGTTGGCGATGGCGCGTAATCGCATGATGGGTGGAAGAGGAAGTGAGTGCTTTAATTTTTACTTAATTTTTTATGGTGTGTTGTACAATGACTGATCCCATTTGATCCCATTTATTTGATTCATTGCATGTGAAATAAACTTGAATTGAATTTGAGTAACTTAACTGAAGTAAAAATCTGTAATTGACCACAGACATTGATTATTGATTATGATTAAACTAACGTTATGTGATATGTGAAATATTCCATCCTTAGAGCACTCCAGATCCAGGACAGCAGCTTTCTGTCAGACGGCTGGTCGGGAGGTTTGGAGGCCCGATTCTGATGACCGTGATCAGGATCCGCTGCCCAGAGATGGACAGAGTAAGTTACAGATACTTCTGGTCAAATATTACTCAGTTACAAGTAAAAGTTGAAAAGACTGATTTTTACTTGAGTAAAAGTACAGAAGTAACGTTACTTGTTTTTAAAAGTACTTAAGTATCAAAAGTAAAAAGTAAATGTCAATGCATTGTTTTATTATTGTTTGTAATACTTACAGTACCTTATGCCTCTGAATCTATGCCTGCCTACCTACCCACCCTCATATCAATATATCATTTATTTCTAGAACACAGTTCCTGTAGTGGGATTGAATGTGAGATTGAATAAGTGCTCTCAATAACGTCCACAATAGTTTCGGGCTGTTCCCTCAAATAGTGCCCTATTTAAAGATTTTTGGCTTTTAGGATGAATATGTCAGCAACTGTTATAAGCTAGTGTGCTCCAAAACAATGACAAAATGAGCATTTAAAAGACCAAACCCAACATTGAAAATGAAAGTCAGATTGATGTCAGAATCCAACTACTTTCTACAGAAATGTAACGTTAGTGGAGTAAAAAGTATGATACTTGTCTTTCAAGTGTAGTGAAGTTAAAGTAAAATGTTTCCAGAAAAAATAGTACTCAAGTAAAGTACAGATACTCAAAAAGTGTACTTAAGTACAGTACTCAAATAAATGTACTTTGTTACTGTCCACCTCTGCCGCTGCCAGACCCGACCCAGACACAGAGCCAGGATCGTCCTGGATATTTACCATCTCTGTCTTCTGAGTTTTCTGTTTCTGTGTCCACAGGTCAGGCTCACGGGACGAGGGCGAAGCAGAACCCAGATGTTGGACGTCCGTCCACTTCATCTAACCACTCTCGCAGAGGTCAGAATAGGCTTTTAATAAAGATGTAATGGCTTAGTTTCTATTTCTATTTTCAATGGCTGATTTGTCAACTAAACCAACTAAAGTAACGATAACACTTTATTTTGATGGTCCCTTTTGAACATTCTGTCGACTATACGTAACTTTGCAACTACATGTCGACTAACTCTCATTAGAGCATCAGTAGACTCTCTCCTTAATATGAACTATGATGATATTTTAATCATTGTTTTAACTATGTACGAGGCACTGCGAGTGCGAGCTGACATCGCGTTTGTCTCTCAGGCTTGCTTTCACTGCGTGATGTGTCAGTGCAGTTATAGATGTCCCCAAATTAGTTTTTGTCTTATATTTATATCATATTATGTTGTTATATTAGAATATCACATGATCAAGAGTGCCGTTTTCCTTTGCACAATTGCAAATGTGCTATTTATTTTATACAACAGTTAAATTAACAATAAAGTTAACATTGTGAGTTACTTTTTGGACACAATATTGTCAATTTTCACTTTATATCGCCGACGAGAATTTCATAATGAAGCCGTAGTCCAACAGACAGATTTGTTTTTTACTGAAATCCGCGTTTTGAACGAATCATTTGAACGATTCAATGAACAATCACTTGTTTTCTGAATGAATCAGCCGTTTGAACCATAGACTTCATATAGATAGACGCCCTATCGACCGCTACTGCCTACTGGCGCGGGTGAGCCGTGGGGCCGCCATCTTAGACCGGTCACCCGCTCCACTCAGTGTAATCTGTATGGCAGGTGCAATGAGCTGTCAGCGCATTTAATTAATCATACCTCACTGATTTCCACGCGGGTTTGTTTGCTGCAAAGGTCATTCATGTAGCTATTATACAGGACACATGGTTCGGCGTATTTTAATATTCATAGTAGGCTTAACAGTAATATAATATTCTGATATAAGATATAAAGTGACCAGACGTCCAAAATCAAAATATGTGATGTAGGATATAAGCTATTTTATAAATCACACACTATAAATATGATAAAGAAGCAGAAACAGATAGTTGCAGTAAAGTAAGATATTTTAATAAGTTGAAGAAACGTGTGTGTTTTACATTTACATTGCTTCCTGATATCACGTGCGCAAACACAAATAACCTATATTTATATATATATAAAACAGTTATGTCCGGTCGAACAATGTATGAATTAACTTAAGATTGGATTGCGGTAAAAGTAAGTTTCGTGCCTCTTACAAGTGCTTTCGAACTTCTTTCTGATCTGAATGGTATGTGGAAAACACTTGAGTTGAGGGAGGGAGAAAACACGCAACTGAATGCCTTTTCAAGCGTCTCAATACTTGAAAAACCACAGGAAACTACTTTTAAACACGAAATTACTTGATTTACAGAGGGTCTATTCGCACGTTTATAAACGTTAACGTTACCTGAGGTAATTTTCCTGGACCTTTTTACAGAAGGTAAAAGTCGCCGTAATCTTTACTGACATTGTCCGAAATGATGACTGAGATGGCACATTCGGACGGGACTAAAATAACCGAGAAGCTCTTGTAATTATTACTTTACCCCACCTCTCCATGTCAGGTGAACACCGGCTGGTGCAGTAAACATTGCCTAGCTAACGTTAGCTGGCTACGATATCAGTACAGTAATATCAAAGATCCTTGCTCCTTCTCAATTATCTGGTAATATTCTATTCACAAAATACAACCAATAGTACGGTAATGTTAAAAGTAATCCCCCGGGCCCTATTTGCGATGGTCCGCCGATTAGAACAGGAAAATACTCCACAGTGCTCTAGCATCTTCACTGCTGCCACGCAACGAAACTAGGAACACGACCGGTTTAAGATGGCGGCCGCATTTCTCAGTGCCCAGCGGCCAATAGGGCATCTAGTCTCTATATAATATCTATGGTTTGAACAAATCGGTTGAATAAATGACTCCAACAACTCGCTTATTAAGACAGTGACTTGCCGCCACCTACTGGTGGTTTTAGTTTCATATTTAAAGTATTCTTTAATTAAAACATTAAAAAACTGTACAGTAAATCATTAAATAATTTTAAAATATCATCTAATTATTATCGACAAAACGTTGAAAATATCGAGACATATTTTTGTCAATATTGCGCACCCCTAATGTACGGTATTCATTTTGATTTCTTCAGGTCTTAAAAAGCCTTAAATTTGACTTTAAAAATTGTGCAGGTACCCTGTAATACTCTAATGAGAGTTAGTAGACATGTAGGTGCAATTTTACTTGTAGACAACTGAATGTCTGTTGGGAGGAGCATTTTACTATTAAGATTTGAATAGTAAAATGTAAGTTATATCATTATGTCATTGCTTAATTTGATGTCAGAGATGGGTCTAAAAGTTGTTTTCATTAGTTTTTTCTGCATTTCAGAAAAAGCTCCAGAACGTCTTTGCCTCAGGATCTGGAAGGCTACGAAGGGACTTTTCAGCTGCTGTTCCGGTAGTGCTGTGACTGTTGTGGAGCCTTTTATTCCGGAACCATCGTCACCTTCTCCAGATCACTCCGGCGTCAAGCCAAATAATGGTAAATCATTATTTCTCCAACATTATTTTAAACAGTATTACAGGGTGTCCGCGGATCCTTAAAAAGTCTTAAATTCGATTTTTTTAATTTAAGGCCTTAAAAAGTCTTTAAAAGTCTTATTTTTACTTATGAAAGGTCTTAAATTTTCGATGGCAATTTGACTTACACATATCTAAATGTTTTCCAAATTAGAACCGTCTAATTAGCGTACTTTTTTATTTATTATTCTATCTTTGTGGATTTGCTTGTTCACGTAAACCTAATACAATTCAGTTTATTTACTAAAATGTTTTGACAATCACAATACACTTATTGTGATGCAAGTTTTTTTTGCAAACCCCCCCCCCCCCCCCCAAATCTCACTCCAAGTTAAACTCAAAAGTATACAAAAAAAAAAAAACACTTTTAAAAATAACACATTTAATAGTGAATTGTTAATTTGCATACACGAGCAGTAACTGCACTACATGTACATATTCACAGGAATGATTATTGTAAACAAGATTTAATTTTGATATATTTATTTACCTACCCACCTCTCTCTCTCTCACACACACACACACACACACTAACCCGACCCCTAAACCTACCCATCACACACATACACAAGTCAAGCGTTTTTTGTCTATAAAACGCCGATAGCAGGCCGGGTGAAACCCGTAGTTGTTGGGACATCAGAGACCGGTTTGTCCAGGAGGGCAACATGTTTATTAGCAATAGCTAACGTTAGCTCCGTAGTGTCCGACGTTTTGAGCCATTCCGATGCTTGATTTTTTCCCACCGGACTTCAGTAAAGGGCTGCGGACCTTTCCCACCATCTTTTCCGACATGAAGAATACACTTTACGGGTGTTAATCGAGCTTGATCGCCGCTATCAGATGAAGATGCGCTGCTTACGTCCTCCTCCATGTTTACATGTGCGTAGTGATATTGGCTTGATTTCGGCTGTGACCTACTTACATTTTCGATGCTGATTGGTTGAAAATCTAGCTCAACAGTTTTACATGTCTCAATACGCAGTCAATATAGTGCGCCAATAAATTACACTTTTCTCATTAACTGCAGGATAATGCGTGGAGAACTTTTTGCTTGGATACCTTTAATTAACGTTGAACATATTGAGCAAAAGAAAAATTAGTGCCCCGTTTGTCGGAACGAAACTGAACGATACAGCTCACGTACAGCGGCCTATTAACCAAGATAAAACATTTTTGAAACGTTGAAAAAACTGGACGTTTTGAACGTCCAGGGAACATTTAGAAATAATGTTTTCTTAATTGAATGGGAATGTTAGCAAAACGTTCTCAATAAGGCATGAGCTCGATGGCTGTCTGACACACACCAGAAACACACGCAGAGAAAGCCGCTTCACAGACAGCATACGATCCAGAAAAGAATTCAATTTCACCACTTATTTCTCTTGAATTGTCAAAAACATGCAAAATTGTCAAAATGGCTGTCGTGCCGAGTATTACAGAGTCAGTTATGTCATAAATAAGACATTGCTATGCATTTAATAAATGTGTTTAATAAAATATATCTATATTTAGATATGGCCCATATGATCTTTACCATTACAAGAACTGAGCCACATGTGCCAGAGTTGGCCAAATGAAGCCTGGAAATGTATGTTTTCTTTTTAATTAAAGATCAGATAAAATAAGAAAAATAACTTTAGCGTTGAATCGGAATCACCTCGTAATCGTGATAATAGTGAAATAAAATTACTATTAATATTGTGAAATAATATGTTGGGACATTTATGCAGGCATTAAGCAGAAGTCAGGTGGATAGCGTGAACAATTCCCATTACTTTAGATTTGTAACTTTACAGATAAGATTTGAATAGTAAAATGTAAGTTATATCATTATGTCATTGCTTAATTTGACGTCAGAGATGGGTTTAATAGTTGTTTTCATTTGTTTTTTCTTCATTTCAGAAAAAGCTCCAGAACGTATGAAGAAACCTGGTCATTTCCGTAAGCGCTGGAAGCGTTTTTTCAGCAGCTCAAGAAATGTTGTGGAGCCTTTTATTCCTCCAGCAGATCCTGTTCCTGAAACATCATCGTCACCTGCTTCAGATCACTCTGGCGTCAAGCCAAATAATGGTAAATCATTATTTCTCCATCATTATTTTAAACAGTATTATCTTGTTTTCCACTCAAAATAAGGCTTGTTTTTACAGAATATTAAAATAATTTCCCCCATTATAAAATTATTTTCTCGACCAGCGCTGACATTTTTTAAATAAAACAATGGATCTAGCAACAGACACTCTACTGACTATAAGTAACTTTTCAACTACATGTCAACTTATTCTAACCCTCTACTAATACTCTACTAATACTCTAATGAGAGTTAGTCGACATGTAGGTGCAATGTTTCTGATAGACTTATAGAATGTCTTAAAGGGACCAAAATAAAGTGAAACCAAAGTAACAATTTGATGTGACCACAGATCCCTCTCCGGGCATCACGTCATCCTCAGCTTGGTCCTCACCCTGGTCCTCACCCCCACCTGAGGCCCATGTCGAGAGAGGAAGTAGAGAGTCGTTGAATCTGTGCAGCCGAGGCTCGTACAGCGTCGAGGGGAGCTGGAGTGGCGATGGATCGGAGAGCCCAAGCGAAAAGGGTTTGTCCAGGTCCAACAGCTTCGAAGGGTTTCTGTGTCCTCCGCTGCCGGGTCAAGTTCCTGTCGAGCCAACAGAGACATCAACTGGCCGAACTGCTCAGCGTGCCGTGGAGGGTTCTCCTGTGAACGAGAGCTCAACAGGTGAGACTGAAATAAGGCTTGGCAGTGCAAAGTCTACAGATAGAGATTTAGCTATTTCATGCATAACTGAGTCAAGTTTTTAACACGTCCGATCACATTTACTGTTGCTCGACCAGCACTGATATTTTTAAAATAAAACAATGGATCTAGCAAGCTAATAATTGTCTCATATTTTTCTGTTTGTTTTTCAGAGTCCTTTGAGTCTCTCTATAACGTGGAAAAGTTAATTGGATCCGGAGTATTTGGCAGGGTTTTCCTGGGAACACGCAAATTTGATGGCAAAAAGGTCAATCTTACTGAATTGTACAAACATTTTGCTCTTGCATGCATCAAAACACATTTAAAACAATTTACAGATGGTTTAATACTTAATACAAGGCTAGGTGCTTGAAAACTGTTACTGTTATTGAAACTGTTTTTTTGTTTGTTTTTTTGTGTGCAGGTTGCCATCAAGCGGATACGCAAGATTGACAATGATCGTTATCTTTATATTGTAAGTTGGCCAAAACCTGAATGTGTATTGAGTTGTTTAAGTGCAGATTACTTTAGTTAATACACCCGTAGGAAGCATTAGGTATAAATGTGATCAACAAATAAGCCTAGAGGCACCAAATAACTTTGAGCTGAAAAGGCTCTTTTGAACGCATCTAAAAAGATCAAAGAATAGTACATTTCAAAATGATGTTTTCTTCAGATTTTTACCCAGCTAACCTTCTGTCTGCTTCTTCTCTCTAGCCTGGGAATCGCGAACCTCTCGTTACAGAAGTGGCGCTGCTGATGATGATGAGGCGAGAACCCATAAGCCCCTTCGTCATACAACTGTACGAGTGGTTTGAACATCCTAAAGAATTCTCTCTGGTTATGGAGTATCCGGAGGCCTACGAGACCTTGTATGACATAATCACTCGTCAACCTTGGAGTGACTGCTTCTCACGGGTCGTCATGAGACAGGCTGTGCGGGCAGTGCTACACTGCATCCATCATGGTGTTTTCCATAATGACATTCATGCTGAGAATTTCCTGTTTGAGAAAGACACGCTAGATCTCAAGCTGATAGACTTTGGCTGCGGTCAGCTATTTAGTAGTGAAGGCTACGAGAGCAACAGATACAGGGGTGAGCATTTTGGGAGTGTGGAAACCTGAAGCTAGTGACTTACAAATTTTTTGATGATGCTTTAAAAAAAAAGCTCAACAATGTGCAAATGTCTTCCTTACAGGATTTCGGGAATACTGCCCAGCTGAAGTCTTTACAGAACCTCGATTCCACGCCGTCCCAGCAAATGTCTGGTCTCTAGGAGTGTTGCTGTACGAGTTGTCGAACGCATGTCTTCCTTTTCGTAATAGAACGGAAATCAAACAAGCCGAAGTTACATTTCAGAACCCCAACTTATCCAAACGTGAGTGAATAATGATGATAACATTGATAAACACACATAAAGCAAACGAGTTGTACAGAAAGTTAAAGGTTATAGTGTGTCAGAATTTGTATATATACTGTAGCTCAACGTACACCGAGAGCATCGCTGTTTTCAAAAATGCCAGGTCACATGGTCATGACTAACCAGCTCTCTCCTTATTAAAATGTGTACAGACTGCAGGGATTTGATTGGACAGTGTCTAGCTCGCGATCCAGCTGAACGCCCCAGCTTAGAGCAGATGTTACAACATCAATGGTTTGTTCGTACACTACGCTAGATTGGAGAAGCTGAGGAGATTCACTCGATCAGTTTCAGGTGTGTGGAAGTGTAACAAGCAGAGTAGGATTATTATCTTTTGTCTTAAATTCTGGATTATTTGTAGTGAGATTTTCAAATTTGTGTTCATTGTAATGTTCTTGTTACTGTCAAATCACCTTCATTTATATAGCGCTTGATACTATATAATAATGGTAAATCATTATTTCTCCAACATTATTTTTAAAAGTATTATCTTGTTTTCCACAAAAAAATAAGGCTTGTTTTTACAGAATATTAAAATTATTTCCCCCATTATAATATTATTTTCTCGACCAGCGCTGACATTTTTTTAATAAAACAATGGATCTAGCAACAGACACTCTACTGCCTATAATTAACTTTTCAACTACATGTCAACTTATTCTAACCCTCTACTAATACTCTACTAATACTCTAATGAGAGTTAGTCGACATGTAGGTGCAATGTTTCTTATAGACTTATAGAATGTCTTAAAGGGACCAAAATAAAGTGAAACCAAAGTAACAATTTGATGTGACCACAGATCCCTCTCCGGGCATCACGTCATCCTCAGCTTGGTCCTCACCCTGGTCCTCACCCCCACCTGAGGCCCATGTCGAGAGAGGAAGTAGAGAGTCGTTGAATCTGTGCAGCCGAGGCTCGTACAGCGTCGAGGGGAGCTGGAGTGGCGATGGATCGGAGAGCCCAAGCGAAAAGGGTTTGTCCAGGTCCAACAGCTTCGAAGGGTTTCTGTGTCCTCCGCTGCCGGGTCAAGTTCCTGTCGAGCCAACAGAGACATCAACTGGCCGAACTGCTCGGCGTGCCGTGGAGGCTTCTCCTGTGAACGAGAGCTCAACAGGTGAGACTGAAATAAGGCTTGGCAGTGCAAAGTCTACAGATAGAGATTTAGCTATTTCATGCATAACTGAGTCAAGTTTTTAACACGTCCGATCACATTTACTGTTGCTCGACCAGCACTGATATTTTAAAAATAAAACAATGGATCTAGCAAGCTAATAATTGTCTCATATTTTTCTGTTTGTTTTTCAGAGTCCTTTGAGTCTCTCTATAACGTGGAAAAGTTAATTGGATCCGGAGTATTTGGCAGGGTTTTCCTGGGAACACGCAAATTTGATGGCAAAAAGGTAAATCTTACTGAATTGTACAAACATTTTGCTCTTGCATGCATCAAAACACATTTAAAACAATTTACAGATGGTTTAATACTTAATACAAGGCTAGGTGCTTGAAAACTGTTACTGTTATTGAAACTGTTTTTTTGTGTGCAGGTTGCCATCAAGCGGATACGCAAGATTGACAATGATCGTTATCTTTATATTGTAAGTTGGCCAAAACCTGAATGTGTATTGAGTTGTTTAAGTGCAGATTACTTTAGTTAATACACCCGTAGGAAGCATTAGGTATAAATGTGATCAACAAATAAGCCTAGAGGCACCAAATAATACTCACTAATAAATAATAAATAAAACACCTAATACTCTACTAATACTCTAATGAGAGTTAGTAGACATGTGCAGTGTTACTTATAGACTTATAGAATGTCTTAAAGGGACCAAAATAAAGTGAAACCAAAGTAACAATTTGATGTGACCACTGACATTGATCATTAATATTATAAAAAAATAAATAAAACAAAAACAGTTTTTGATATCTGAAATGTTCCATCCTCAGGCTGCTCCAGATCCTGGAAAACTGCTTCCACAGATGTTTCTCCGGGCATCACATCCGCCATCGCTGCACTGACGAGAATGTCTCCCAAGCGTTGGGCTGGATGTAATAATCCACATAGCCTCTCTCTATTTACTCCCGAAATCTGAACCGCTGAAGACGAGGTGGATTAAGTTTGTTTTTGAAGAAAATGCTCCCTCAACTCTACCAAAATTCGTTTATGTCTGCTCGAATCATTTTACACCGGACAGCTTTTTGAATGAGACTCAGTATAAAGCAGGTTTTGCAAAAAAATGGCTCCTGAAGGATGTAGCAGTGCCAACTGTTCGTGATCCAGCTACACATCTAGAAGTATGTATTACGCGTTGGTTTTCCAAATTGCCTTTGAATTTGTCAAGTTCATAATAACATGTTAGACTTATAAAGTTTGTGATAGCATGTGATAGCACCATGAGTCCAGCTATGTTGTTATTTTTTTATCGCGCTGATAGTGGAATCTTTATTTGTTAAGGACAGCACATCAGAACAGAGCAGCCAAACCAGAGATGTTGCTTGCCAGACAGACGCAAAACCGCTGACCAAGTCTGTTGGTACTCAGTCATCAATGAAGACGTTTCATGTTCGCTACAGGAGTTCAGGTATGTTTATGTATTACATGATACTGCTTATACAGAGGACCTATAACTAGTCTTGTTACACAATAAGTGTCACATAACAGTAACACACAACTACTTTGTATATTACAGGTGTCTAGACGACAGATACAGTTTCGGACATTGACAGTTTGTCACCAGCAGCTGGTTTAATATTTAGGACCTCTACACCTATAAAGTGGCCATCAAAGAGACCTCGTGTGGAACTGGAGGAAGAGGATGACGAAGAAACCCTAATGGACACATCATCTGTAGTAGCACCTGAAGAGCAAGATTATACATTTGATCCAGCAGAGACGGACACAACTTTAACGGAGACAGCAGACATGTCGTAAGTTTCAAAACTGTGCATTTGTTTTAGAACAGGGGTGTCAAACTGAGTTCCTTGTTGGCCACAGCACTGCAGAGTTTACCTCTAATCATTATTAAACACACCTGAGGCAGCTAATCAACTCTCTAAGGCTCATTCAAAAAGTTCAAGTATGCCTGTTGATCCTTCTGAAACTGAGTTTAACACCCCTGAGGACTGTTCCATAAAACAAGATTAGAAAACAAGCCAGGCTTATTTTGGTTAGTCAGACTTTGGCCCGGTTTCACAGACGGTTTAGATTAAGCCAGGATTAGGCCTTAGTTCAATTAGGGCATTTAAGTGGCTTTTATAAACGTACCTTTGAAAAAAACATTACTGATGTGCATCTTGAGACAAAACAATGGCACAAATATATTTTAAGATATGTCAGTGCAAGTTGCTTTCCGTTAAAACAGCTCCAACATGCATTTTAGTCCGGGACTAGGCTTAAGCCTTGTCTGTGAAACTGGGGGTTATTGTCGGTGGATTCCGTTTCATAAAGCAAACTTAAAATAGTTCAAACTCAGTTACCCTGGCAACTTATGCTGGGAAACTAGCCTGGTCCAGGGCAGGCTAACTGTCAGGCTAAGCCTCAGCTGTTACACAGATCCTCTAACACTGACCAATAGGAACACAATGATATTACCACTGACACTCTCTCATACCATTATTGGACTTTATTAACCACTATTAGTCCAAAAATAAATACACAGTATACAGAAAATCTACTTAAATAAGGCTACAATGATAAATTAGACAATATAGACCTATATATATATATATAGATAGATAGATAGATAGATAGATAGATAGATAGATAGATAGATAGATAGGTCTAAATACAATATATATACAGGTTTTCTTTTTTTACTGGCTGAATGTTTTGTGCCCAAGATTTAATTAGATTGTTTTAAAGATTTATGAATACATTTCTCTCTGGTTTTGTTTGGCAGCTGTAGTACATGTTTATGATTAGAAGAACATTAGAACACAATAAAAAAAAAAAAAGCTTTGTAAAGCAGAAGTTAAAATCACAAAATTAAAAATAAATAATTACAAAAGCACAGTATAAATTTTAACTGGTAAGATGAATCTGAGCTTAGTAATTGACAGTATAGCCTACATTTGATTTACCCCATTACAATAGTCCCTTTACAGTTATTGCTATCATAAAAATACACTTGTACACATCTAATGACCAAATAACAAATATTATATATATATATTATGTACTTTATTATGTCTTTCAATTCAAACACATTTAACACAATTATACAAATGGACAGTTCCTTTAAAGACATCATATTTTCCCCCAATAAATATTCCTTATTTTTCCTTCTACTTTTTTTCTTTTGTGATAATACCCACCAACACATAGCCTAAAAAACACACGATTAGAACAATAACCAAAAAGTACATAGTTAGACACTTTTACATATGATTTAAGGGGGAAAAGACAAAAAACAATAAATAAATATTAATAAAAATTTAACATTCACATATTTATATCAAACTCTTATAATGACACATAATTCCTAATAGTTATTCAAGTAATATTAATTAAATATCAAATATTCAATATTAAATAAGTAAATAAATAAAATAAAAAATAACTAGAAATAAAAGGGAGGGAGGGTTATATAAAAATGTAGTTAATGTAGGCTAATATATATTCCTTTATTTTATGGAATATTCTTTGATTTTAGAGTTGCACATATCTTTTCAAAATGTATACATTTGCTCTTAATTTCATGTTATTCTCTCCATAATGTACTTTAGAAACTAAATCTACTTATTTAAAACTGTGGATTCTTGCTTTCTCCAAAAAAATTATTGCATTAAAAGCTGTAATTCTCAGAATTCTAAATAAGTAGGTCTATATGTCATCTTTATTAAGTAGCATAGGTCCTATACCCAAAACTATATTTTGTATCTTTATATATTTAGTTTCTTAAAAAAAGTTCTGTTTACTGAAGTACTTCTGTTCGCTAGAAGTTCATTGCAACTTATCCAACATCCTAAAGATAAATCATTATAATTAGAAGATATTTCTAGTGTTATAAAAGATCGCATATTAATTTTCCAAGCAAAATTATTGCGCTCCTATTTGGCGCGCATGCGCACAGCAGCGCTCGTTCAATATGAAGATTAGCAGCAAAATGGATACATTTGCACGACTTTCTAACATTTACAGATGGAGAATATAACTGTAAAATGTAAGTTTTGCACTGAGGGGAAAAAAAACAATGTCACAAACGCATAAAACAGCACAAAATATACGCTGTTTGATGGTGGATCGATTTGATCCACGATCGACCTCTAGGGCTGCTTCAGAAACACGTGCACGCGCAATTATCTAGACTAGATAAACCTGGATCAAATTAGTGAGATTGCGTGAACTTCAATTACCTTTTATGGAACCACTTTAGCCCCAACTTATTTGTTAGGCTCATTCAAGTCCGGTTTTGGAGTTTAATCCCCGCTTTTCTAAGCGTCTTTTATGGAACAACCCTCTGGTTCAGAATTTTCTTATTTTTATTATTATTATATTTTGTTACTTTTGTATTTAATATTTGTTAACCAGTACGAGTTTTTGTTTCTTAGTGCTCAAGCAAAATGGCAAAATGAGACGCTAGATCGCCTGAGTGAAAGGGAAAGGGTCATCGTTGGAGGTGACATGAGGGCTGACTCACCAGGTACATAGTTGTAAATAAGAAGGATGCATGGATGCTCAGGTATTTTCCGGATCATGAAGCATAACATGCATAGGTAGTATCTAACTGAATTCAATGCACTCGTGGTAATAATGCTTTGTGTAATATACCCCCCAATGAAGACCCAGTAGGGGACAGAAATATCAGTTTTGGGGGGGTCAGATCATTTTTCTGATATTGTGAAAAAAATAATTACAATTACAATACAATACAAGTCAACTCCTATTTTCACTGTAGGAACATTTTAATGTAAAGCGATTTCAGACACCCCTATTGTGGACCGTTCCATTTTTAACCACCGTGGCTAGAAGCAACAGAGATAGAGAACGACTTCAACTTCTCAAGCAAGTGTCAACGTTGAATGACAAAACGCTAGTTTCAGAAAGTATCATTCTTTTCAACATTCCTTATTTGTATATTCAAAAATATTTAAAATAATCTAATTTAATAGTTATAATTTTTCAATGTAAATGATTTAATTTTATTGGTAACAGCCTAGTGTCTAATTATTTTAATTGAATATATTTATAAAATTTAAGAATTTGAAATGAAAGATGGAGCATACATTTAATAAAATTAGGGGAAAATGCCCTTTATAAAGGTACAAAAAATGATTCTGAGTGTTTTCAAACAGTGATGTAATGAAACATTGACAATTTAAGCTTGAAGGGAGTAAAGCCTCTGTTTAGGCTATTAAGGAAATGTAATTTTGCCAAAAGAAGAACTTTTATTTTAAATCAGCCTACTTCAGTGTGATGTTACCATATTATCATGCTTAACACTAAGAATTTGAATAATTGTAATGTGATGATCAGATGCAGATATCTAAATATAGGCGGTTTGCGGGTGGATTTTTTATTTTTAAGGCGAGACACTACAGGTGAATAGGGTAAAATGTTTAAATAATAGATATAACCATGAAACTTCCTCAGTTGATTACTTACACAAGTATATAAAAAAAATGTATTACAAGTTTTAGAAATGTATATGTTTAATTATGCAAATTAGGCATTATCTCATTAAATATGTACGATTTTGCATATATTTTCGGTAGATAGATCTGGGCTGAGTTTCCCGAAACCTTCTTAACGCTACGTCGTTCTTAAGTTACACCTTAAGCTGTACCTTATGGATAATACGTGTTTCCCGAAACGTTCTTAGTTAAGTATACCTTCTGTAAGTCATACTTTCGGAAGGTTGGTCTGGACCACTCTTAGCTTTACCTTATCACTGTTGCAGGGCTATATGAATATAATTCTGAAGTTTTAATACACCCAGACAGTGTTCAGTTAGGCTAATTCAAGTGTTTTCATGCAAAGAATAAAATTGTCATTACACTGATTGTTGTTAGAATTTTAATTATATTATTATAATACAATTTTATAAATGTATTTTAATAAAAGAGCGCTTTTAAAGGCCAGTGAAAGCAAAGGCTACTGTCAGTTAAGTCCTATTCGGACGCTAATATTGTTTCTCATGGGCTCGTATGGTATTTTAAACATTTACAGGGGTAAGTCTGTGATTTTAGTGCCGTCCGAATCCATAATATCAGTGTTTTTTCTCACCCAACCCGCGTAAAAATCCCTGGCCAAATTAGTACCTACTGTTTTTTGACAAACAGGTCGTGTGGTAATTTAATTGCCGTCTGAATCCACATCTCCGAGTTTACAAGAAGAGATTCAAAATTCACTTTTTAAATCCTTTTTGATCACTGCCGAGCACCGTACGTGACGTACACTTTTATTACTGAAATGCTTGAAAGTATTTACAAGAACAATATTTCATCGCAGCTCCACCTCAGCGAACAAAAATGGGAAAGAGAAGAAAGCACATTCAAATTTAAATGGTTATTATGGCAGCAATATATGATACAATTTTAAAATATGTAGGCAATGCTATTATAGGCTATTATAGTTTGGATTACTTTTTATAATATCCCATGAGTCCTAATAAATGCAATTTCAACTATTTCTAAAGTGCTTTTTTTATAAAGAACACCGCTTTCTCAGATAAACAGCCCTTGCATGAGAGAATAATTGATTCTCGAGCCATCGATATCAGCAGATTCAGCAGCATCGTCACGGACAGCACCTGGTAACGTCACACGTATGAAGGTATATCTTAAGCAGCTTCTTAAGGTATAGTTCGGGGAACACGGTTAAGTTATACCTTAAGAGTCTTCGTAGCGCGCTAAGAGACAACGTTATCGGGAAACTCAGCCCTGAACATATGATAAAGCCAGATGCAAAATAATTTTTTCATTTTGTTTACACACAAGATGAAAATAAAAACTCAGAGGGATTTCAGGATATATGCTTTCATTACCTAGGAAATTAAAATATACTGTCCATAGCCTCAAAATTTTTTTTTGATTAAAATGATTTATTAACAAATCCCTCTGAAAATATCTTCAGAATACTGCTAAGTGTATAACTGGAGAGTTTGGTGTACACAGGTGCTACATAGGCTGAGATGTTTCTACTGGAGAATGACAAAAAACTCATTTTGAGAAAACGGCAGTTAAAGAGTTAAATAGCTCTAAATGAGATTTCGTCATTAGCTTTAAATCCCCCTTTGGACATTCACGATTGGTTACTGATAGAAAGGAAATGCCCATATTTGGGTTACATAGTGTTGTGCAGGAGACTCAGAGCTTTACAACGATCCCGGTCATGACAGACTTCAGTAAACAGACGGATCTCGGCGTGTCCCGTGGGAATGATAACTTCTTGGTAAATTCGGGAGAAACTTACTGCCGCAAGTAAACAAAATGTAATAAAATAAACATCTTAATGTATATTTTCAACGTTTTCTTTATAGCAGCTTGAAAGAACACATATTGAAGGAGTAAACTAGCCCAAAATCTCAAGACTGAGCACTGCATGAAAAATCTTTGTTTTTGCCTGCCGTGTCTCGCCTTAATAGTGGATTCGGGGCGACTCAAAGTGCACCAGATTAATGAATTTATCTTTAAAATGTACAAAATTTTCTTTTGTAAGAAAAACCCCCCTAGAGGTACCAAGCTCCACCAACAGAAAAAAATGTGGAAAACACATTAGGCTATATGATGATCTACAAAAAAATACACATTTTTATTATCTTATTATTAAAATACATTATTATGATTTTACCACCTGCGCCTCATTTTGAGCCAGGAAAACCCTGAAATAGGCAATAGGCTTCTTGTAAAGGTATTACTATTTACTAGTAATTAGAATGGTATTTCAGTGCACTTAACTTCTAACTTTTGGGAGTTGATCAAAACAGTTCTCTTTTGGATATATAATAACAATGAGATATTCTGTAGCCTACTGATTATCAGTTTGTTGCATGTTTAGACCTTGTATGTGTGTTACACAACACATGTTGCACTTGGCGATCACGGTGGGGATTGATATGGTAGTGGACCATGATGGTCATAGAAGAAGTGAAGCAGCAGTACCCCCCAATTATGGTGGGGTAATTCGCACTCTGCCTCAGAGAACATAACATCAACCAGTTTTATGATGTGTGGCACATCGAAAAAGGTTTTATTCAATAACATAGATTTATAAGTGGGTATAATATGAAAATTAAGAAATTGTGACAGTTTATAGGCATATCACAAATATTTAGTACTGGCAAACTGTGAACATCACTGTTTTTATTCTCAGCAGTAAAATGCTTGTCTATATTTTTATTTACAGGGATTGCGAGGAAACTTGAAAACATTTCCAAGATGAAAGACTTGTGAAAAATTACGGAAATGGCAGAGAAGCATTAAAAACCACATTTACTGGACTGCATCATCTTCAACCACTGGACCAGAAAGAGTGGCAAAATGGAAATCGATTCTGAACCATGTCAGGAACGTACACAGAGGATCCAAACTTTCCTGCTCGTCTACATCTAAAGGGAAGCAGAGATAATAACCTAAAATTAAAGTTATTAGTTGTAATTAATGCAATTTTTGTATCATTTCTCATAGAAACTCAGGCATTCTACAAGCTGGAGAAAGTGATGACAAACACGCGGATTTTGAAGGACATCACCAAACTAAGTCCACATCACCAAACTAAGTCCACATCACCAGACTTCATCTTTGGAGTCATTTCATAGTGACATTCTACGGTTTGCCCCCAAAAATGTGGTGTTTGTCAAATTGTCACAGTTCATAGATCCAATGTCTCTCTCTAGTCTCGTGCCTTGTTGTTTACATGTGTGTGAGTGGGTGTGTCCGGATCGTTACGGTTGATCAGTATCCAGCTGCAATCACTCATCATCACCAGCTGCCACTCATCTCATCTCCTATAAATGCTCACCACTTTCTCATCTCCTTTGTCAGATTGTTGCATGAAGTCTCTGTGTTGTCTGATCCTGTTCCCGTGCCTCGTGTCCCGTCTTGAGTTCCTGTCTTCCGGTTTCGCGTCTTGTTGGATTACGTTTCATGTCTGGATCACGTCATCACTCATCAGAGCACGCTGCACTTCATCCATCACTCCGTGTCTGACCATCAAAGTCCCTGCACCACCGCCTGCATCACCCGGATTATTCATCAT
This sequence comes from Leuciscus leuciscus, assembly GCF_965113295.1. Taxonomy (NCBI): domain Eukaryota; kingdom Metazoa; phylum Chordata; class Actinopteri; order Cypriniformes; family Leuciscidae; genus Leuciscus; species Leuciscus leuciscus. The sequence continues at coordinate 11,741,891 of NC_138730.1, forward strand.
CATCATCATCATCATCATCATTGACTATTAAATAAAAGCTTTTTACTTGCACATTGTGTCCTCGTTTCTGACGTAACAGTGTTCCCATTTCTTGGGATGTTGTGCAGGTAATTTAACTGCTGTTAAAATAACTTTACATCACTATAGGCTATTTTCCTGAATTGTGTCTGTGCACTTGCAGACTAAACCTGGCTGCGTTTCATTACAATGAAAATGCTGGTCGTGCACAAGCAACATCATCAACAGGATATACATTTATAAATACATTTTGTTTTATTGCACAGAGTATGTTTTTGTGGACCCTGCTCCATACATGGATGAGGTACTTAAGATACCCATACTATCAGACCTTTGTGCGGAGTATGAGCGGCCAGACAAGGAGGAGGTCATTTCCACCATGGTGTCCAGATTCAATCATCAGCTGGTAGGAAACCAACATATCTGCCCTGATCATCTGGAAACTCACGGCGAACCCTCATCACCACCCAGGCTGGAATCACGACACGTACCCGACGGCCAAGGAAACCCCAGCACCAGCTCACAAAGGAGCGATGTGCCAGAAACCTGTAACGACTAAAACACAGGCACATGGTCAATGTACCGATAGTACTTTATTTTTCAGCAATGTCTTTGTTTTGTTTTGATAGCACAGCCTATGCTTCATTTTGTGCTTTCTTATAATTCTATGAAGACTCCTGAAGTTATTTCTTACTATTGTATATAAAATGTCAAATATTCACTTGTTTGTTTACAGTATGTATTGGTTTTGTAGAATCGGCAATGTTTATTTAATTACAAGAATAAAGTAAGATCCATCCACTAATTATTTATACAAATTGTGAAATAATTTTCTTGTATTTGCAGAGTGTATTGTGATATTAATAAATATTAAGTTTGTTCTGCCATATGTGTTGTCAATTTCATGGTTGCAATTCAGAATATAGGTAAGTTTTTACTTTTGTGCAGTCAGTATGTGTAGGTTGATTGTAGATGTAAATATATTATTATATTATATAGCCCTGCATTAAAATTTTCAAACTTTAATAAAATATAAAAACTTGACATAACATTTAAAAACACTATCGACACTTACTGTACAATTCCACGTAGACGCAAGGTTCCATTAGCCTGGAAATCCAGACCTAAATCGAACTCGCTGAGCTAATTCAACTTGTGCTCTCGCGAGAACTCTGGAATACCAGGGTAAGGTTCCATAGTCGGCTCGATAAATGTATGCATTCTGAAGAGAATACACGTTTAAACAAACAGGATCCAATCCAGGATGCTCCGTCATTATATATATAAAGATATTGGGAAGAATGTTGATAAAGCAAACCGGTTTGGTTACCATTGACTTCTACTACATGAAGGGGAAAAAACTGATTCATTTCTCAATATTATTATTATTATTTTATTTGTATTTTTTTGTGTTTGACAGAATAAAGAAAGTAATTGAGGTCTGGAACAACATGAGTGTTTGAGTGAATGATGATGAACTATCTCTTCAAGAGGGAAAAACTTTTTGTTTGCCTTGTCAGTTTATTTATTTGTATTTCAACCCTTAAAGAAATAAGCTACACATGTCAACAACAGCAATAGGAATAAAAATGATCAATAAATTATTTTTATTAATAATATTCAAAAAGAATAATTCCACCAAGTAATATTTCATTATGTAACTGTAGACGGTTTGCTGTTGCCAGCAATTAAGCCACTATCAGTATAAACAGGCTTTTTTAATAAAGTTATCAACACTTAATTAATAAGACATCTGAGAGATTATGATAAAGTACAATTAAGACTAGTTTATGGACTTACATGAAAAGCATTTGAACTATATCTCATGACTTTACTGTCACCTTGTGTTCAGATTTGATGGAAGTATAATGTTTGGGGTTTCTTGACAGACTTTGCCATCAAGTGGACATGTGCAGGTACTGCAGGTTGCACTGGACTCTCAGAAATGAGTCTTGTATCATAGTTTCTACTTCATCTGTGAGCTTGTTATAGTCAGCCTGACATACTTTATGTGGATGATGTCCACTGTTTCCCATGCACTTCAGCAGAGCGTCATGCATCTGCTCTCGGCCTCCAATGCTGCAGAGTTTATCCAACTGCTCAACAGGATCCGGTGGGATATCTTGACACTGAAGGGCTTTTAAGACAGCCGGAGCAAACTTCCCGTGGTGTGCAGTGGAGCATATCGCAGGTTTTGACATGTATACGATCGGCGACTACTTTCCCAACCGCTGTGTGAGTGTCCATTATGAAGCCTGTTGTCGCGTGCACCTCCTGTATGGCCCTCAAACAGTCTTCTTCAGAGCACCAACCAGCTTGAAGTTCCAGATTTATCTTCTGCCGTAAAGTCTCCGACACTTTAAAGATGCGCTCTCTTTCTAGATTCAAAAACAGATCTCTGACAAGACTTCCATCCCCACCGGAAGCGTGATGGATGAACCTCTCAAGGTTGGAAGACTTCAGGATATCAATGGCAGGAGAGTTTGAAACCTGCAGCTTCCGGTTGCGGAGATCATACTTGCCACTAGCGATGAAGTCGGATATGATGCAGTTATGATTGGATGCACAGATCACCTTCCTTATGGGTATTCCCATTTGTTTGGCATACAGGGCTGACATGGCATTGCCAAAGTTTCCGGTAGGGATGCACACGTCAATGGGGTCTCCGAAAGTCAGCGTGCGATTTCTAAGCAGGTCCATGTACGCCGAGCAGTGATAGACCACCTGAGGGAGCAGTCGGGCCCAGTTTATCGAGTTTGCGGTGCTGAGAACCGTGGCATATTCCACAGCTAAATGTCCGATCAAGTTCGAGTCCCCAAACATTCGTTTAATGCTCCTCTGGCAGAAGTCAAAATTGGACAGGACGCTGATGGACTTGGCATTGCCCTCCTGAAATCCTGTCATCTGTAGCTTCTGAATCTCACTCACTCCGTTCTCAGGGAAAACCACAAGCACGCCGATCCTCTCCCGGTCACTGTCTTTAAGACTTCTGAAGCCGTTCAGCACCGCGCTTCCGGTATCTCCAGATGTGGCCACTAGGGATGGGCATTCGATTAAATTTTCTTAGTCGATCGTCGGGAGAATTAACGATCGACTATCGATTAATCATTCATATTTTTATATTGAAATTCATTATTTCTTTAACTTTTTATAAATTAAAAATGCAATGAAAATACAAAAATACAGTTTGTTTGTCCTCGATGAGATCTTTATTACAAGAAGATCAACTTGTGGCAGTGAAACTGGACGTTCGGTAGACTTGAAGATTCCTGCGATGCTCTAAACCAGCGGAACCTGCAGCTGCGAGCCGGCGTTCTTAAACAGAGACCCATGGCCACTTCATCCGTTTTCTGTGATCGGATAGCTATCCGGTCGTGAAAAGACCAAATCTAAATGCCCTCCGAAACGCATTCGAGACGGATTTAAATCCGATCGTTCAAACCACTTCAGGAGGAGATCTGAGACGCATTCCAGACGAAACTGGACAAGAGTAAATGCATCTGGTTGTTGAAACCACATATGTAAATTTGACTTAACCCAAAAATGATAAGAAATAAACGTGTGAGAGCGTGTTATAGGCTATATGTCATGTTATATCCAGATATGACGACGCTACTTCAACACGCATCACCACAGATGAGCATCTATTCATCAAGCCAACGTGCAAACTATCGCAAATCAAAGTGAAAGTCATTCATCAACACACAATCATCTTCATTAAAAGTAAAGAACCGAAATGATCTTACCAGGGCTGTTGCCGCAATATCTTGTTGCGGTCTTTGATTTAGAAATTTTCGCTGATGATCAATAAATGCAGCTCATATCAGTTGCTTTCGATTCGATGACGTGCAACAATTTAAATATGCATATAGCGCGGGAATTCAAGATCGGATTTATATCCGTTTTGCAAAAACACATTTATGTGACCAGGTGTAAATGGAATCGTTTTGATAAATCAGATAGCTATCCGATCTGAGAAAACGCATGAAGTTCCCATAGAACTTCTGCACCAGTCTACTGATTTCTTTTGAGAAAGATAAGCATGTTGACATGATCTGGGATCAGACGCGACCGCAACCTGGTGACAGCCAGTCCAGCCGCCGAAAACACCCGCTCTGAGGGGACTGGCGTTGCCGGGATGCACAGGTACCTCCGCGCTAAAATTAATTCCATTGCTTCAAGACTCACACTACGCAACGCAACCTGCATTAGTTTAATCGATAACAAATAAACGTGATCGACGAAATTCTTAACGATCAATTATCGATCGTCGATTAATCATGCCCATCCCTAGTGGCCACTAGAATCAGGTAGTTGCACATCTGTGGCAGGCAGTGGGCAAACAGCTGAGGCATCAACTGCAGTGCCAGGTCTTTAAACGAGGCAGTTGGGCCGTGAAAGAGTTCTAGAAGATACTGATGATCAGTGAGGTGCTTTAGAGGCACAACCGACTGATCGGCGAAGTTCTGGCCGTAAGCACGACACACCATTGTGCTCAATTCTACAGGGGACACATCCATAGGATGGATACAGTTTTCCAGTATGGCCACAGCTCTCGTGGCATGGCTGGATATTCTCAACCATTCTGAAGGTTCCAGTTTGGGGAAACCTTTTTTTGGTACGTAAAGCCCTCCATCTGGTGCAAGACCCTCTATGACGACATCACTGAAGAACTTGGGGTCACTTGACATTTGGCTCCTCGTTGAAACAAACACCTCTGATTCTGAATCCTCATATCTGAGCTGAGTCCTCAGGACTTTATCAGCCACGTCCTCCACGGAGTCTCCCGTCCCACAAAGGACTCTCGCATCTAGCCATTTCTCATAAAACTGCTTCCTGTAATGTAATATCTCTCTCATAGAAACACCAGCATCCTGACCCACAATCCTGTTCACCTTCATTCGAGAGAGTCTCTGCATGATATCTTCTGTGTCCACATCCAGGTACACATCCAGTCCAGAGCGCTTCAGGTGCCGCATGGCGTCCGAATGCAGGGGATTGGAGCCGGTCAGAGAGATGACACTTCCTGTGGCTGCAAACCTGCACACTGCTTTACCTTCTTCTTCAATAAAACCATCACCACCAATTTCAGAGAGCTTGTCTGCCACACTCATTCCCCACGTCCTTTCGAGAACATCGTCATCTATATCAATAACAGGCATACCTAGTCTGTGTCCCAGAATCCGGCCTACACAGGTCTTCCCTGCTCCAGGAGGACCCATCAGGAGAATGTTTCTTTCATGCGGTTTAGAGTTTTGATTTGATAGCCGTGCTGTAGTGAAGTATGAAGGAGCAAATAGCAGGTGGGTCCTCAGCTTGCTCACTTTAGCCAACAGCTGGCCGAAACTTGCAGGGACCATCTTGGAAAAAAGATCAAATAATCTAGGAAGCAGAAATATGTTTCAGAATTAAAATCATGTCAGTAGATTACAGATAATTTGCTAAAATACAAAATGTAATGTTTAGGCCTGGTTTCACAGACAGGGCTTAGAGTAAGCCAGGATTAGGCCTTAGTTAAATTAGAGCATTTGAGTAGCTTTAATAAACGTGTCTTAGAAAAAACATGACTGGTGTGCATCTTGAAACAAAACAATGGCACTGACATATTTTAAGATTTGTCAGTGCAAGATGCTTTTAGTTAAAACAGCTCAAACATACATTTTAGTCTGGGACTATCTTAAGACTTGTCTGTGAAACTGAGGGATATTGTATAGGCCTTTATCACAACACATTAGAACGCTGGAAATAGCCGTGAAGCAGTGTACGGCGTCTTCTGGTTATTGCACTGGACTACTTCGCTCTCGCATCTGCCAAAAGTTTCTTTTTTTGTTTTGTTTTCTTGATTCCATTTTAATGGTTTGATTAAATTGTTATAACCAATTATTTAAAATGTAATGATTTAAGCCAAACTTTCTTCAAAGGTTAAACCAAACTTTTATTTTGACGGGTTGCCTTGTACACCTTTGAGTCTCTCTGTGTTTTATGATATGATAGTTTTTTCTCAAATGAAGCTAAAATGCTGCTGAAGTGACTCTCAGAGCAGCTGTGTTGATAAAGTGCATTCATGTTAAGACGTTAGGCTGAAAACATCATGCGTGCCTCAGTGTGTGTGTGTGGTAAATGAAACCATTCATTCACAGAGATACACAGAACATGCATGATTCCTATTTAAATGGTCTTTATGTGGTTTAATATTGACAGACACTGGTCTATATCGCAATTTTATTTAAGTTTACTGACCTACTTTTCATCTAAAGGTGTAACTACTTAACCACCGGAAGTGCGAGTACACTGCTTGGTGATTTCGAACATTCCAAAACCAGGAAATGAGATAAAGGCCTATTGGTTTAATCTATGTAAAGATTTGTTTTAATAAAGACACAGCCCGTCCCAATGGAACCCTAGGCCTTCGACGTCTTTCTCCAGTTCCACGCTTTCATGACATAACGCTGCTTTGTCTGTCGGGTGTAAGTCTGCTTCCTTCTGAAACCTAAAATGACAAATGGGACACCCTGCAGTCTTGTGGAACACCACAGATGCACATGAAGTGTGCCGTTTAGAACAGGGCCTTAAAAGTCACAATGAAACGGAAGTATAGACAGATCTTTTCTTCTGCATTGTGATATCTTAATGTAACAACTTATTGAAAGGAATAATAGTAGGACTTTCTTCACGCCCAGACGAAACTTACCAATTCACAAAATTAACGGAATGCATACCTGATATAAAAAATTGGATGACTAGTAATTTCCAACTACTTAATTCAGAAAAAACAGAGATTCTAATTATTGGACAAAAAACTCCCTCACGTAATAACCTGGAATACTGTCTAACACTTGATGGCTGCTCTGTTAAGTCTTCGTCGTCGGTTAGGAACCTGGGTGTGCTCTTTGATACCAATCTTTCATTTGAAAGTCACGTGTCTAGTATCTGTAAAACCGCATTTTTCCATCTTAAAAATATATCTAAATTACGTCATATGCTCTCAATGACAAATGCGGAACAATTAGTTCATGCGTTCATGACATCAAGGCTAGATTATTGTAATGCTCTACTGGGTGGTTGCCCTGCACGCTTAATAAACAAACTACAGCTGGTCCAAAACGCAGCAGCTCGAGTTCTTACCAGAACCAGGAAGTATGACCATATTAGCCCTGTTCTGTCAACACTGCATTGGCTCCCTATTAAACATCGTATACATTTTAAAATACTGCTGATTACTTACAAAGCACTAAATGGTTTAGCTCCGCAGTACTTGAGCGAGCTCTTAACGCATTATAGTCCTTCACGTCTATTGCGATCTCAAAATTCCGGCCAGTTAATACAGGGTGTCTACAGATATAAACTTAAAATATTAAAGTATATATTTTTTCCTACTATGGAAGTCAATGGTATCTAAAACTGTCTGGTTACTGACATTCTTCTAGATATCTTCCTTTCTGTTCAGCAAAAGAAAGAAATTCATACAGGTTTGAAACAACATTAGGGTGAGTATATGATGACAGAATTTTCATTTTTCGGTGGAGTATCCCTTTAAGAAACACAGAACTCACTCTTGCACTCACACTTACAATCTCACACACACACACACACACACACACACACACACACACACACAACTCACTCACTCAGATATGTGGTTTATGAGGACTCTCCATAGGCGTAATGGTTTTTCTAATGTAAAACTGTATAATCTATCCCCCTACACTAACCCTACCCCTAAACCTACCAATCACAGATTTAGTATGTTTTTTAAGCCGTTTGGTTTAGAAGGACACATATATGTCCTCATAAACCATGTTTACGTTGTAATACCCATGTCATTATACACATTTGTGTCCTCATAAACCATATACAAGAACACACACGTCTCTCACACACACACAGCCCCGGGTCTAGCCGGACAGCCTGTGTGTGTGTTGGTGTGAGTGTGGGTGTGTGGTGTGGTCATTGAAAATGTGTTCAGATATATATTCTTCACAGAAAATGCGCCAAGGCCAATGAGTCTGAGTTTGAAAAAATAATTAATCGTATAATTTTTCTCTTGATAAAAATGAAACCGAGTCCTACAGACCAGAACACCATACAAGGGTTAAAACGACACTAACGAGACGCTTTACAACACAGCGTACAAAACAAACATTTTATATAGATATCATATTCTAATTAAATGAATACTTACAATCACAGAAATAATGTCCTTGGCGATGGTCAATTTGCTGCCGCCGCAACTGCTGCTCGTGTCCGAAAGCTGAATCATACGTGTAACAGCTGTTCTAAATAAGCTACATCTGATTGGTTAATAATAATCATATTTCAGTATCTTGCCGCACTATTGGCTCGACTGATATAGTAGGCAACCGCGTTTGCCTGCATATTTACGGGTCGTGCAATATAATTTCGGGGGAACATGTGCAATAAATGGGAGTGGCAACACTTTTCATATCGTTGAGAATAAAACAACCGTCCCAACTTTACAAATCCAGGTTCTCCCTCCATGGGGATCATCCATTTAAATTTCCCCCTGGGGACAAATAAAGTGCTTTGAATTGAATTTCGAAAAGTAAAGCAGATACGGAACCTCGGCCCACGCGAGATGCAATGCGATTGGTTGCTGGACCAGCCAATGGAATTCATATGTGTAATATTAATAATTAAAATTGCATAGTCATTAGATTTGTGAATTCTTTTTCTGAAAAACAAAATTATATCATTAATCTTTTAATTATTTTGGCGAAGTTTTATATCCATAAGACAAAAATAACTCAAAAGAAACCCTCCTATATTACCTTTTATAACACTGATCTCACAATATACTTAGAATATCTTTTAAACATGAGATCACAAAACAAAAAGCTTATAAAAACAATACAAATGTTAAAGCTTTTCAAATACATATAACTGCCCTGATATTATAAACTTTAATTTCTTTCTTTCTTTATTATTTATTTTATTATTATTATGTACATTTATACTTTAGTTGTTGTTGTTATTCTTTGGTTTATACATTTTGAATTGTATTTACAGTGCCTTGTATTCATTTAGTTTTTTGTTGCATTGTAGGCTACTTGAAATGTTTGTAATTTAACTAAATAAATAAAAAGCACAATATGTTATGTATACCATACATAATAAGATATATTTCTAAAATCAATACTTTCAATATTATAATATTATATATTATATGACGTTACTGTCACAAAAATCGCTTTAATGGTTCTGTTTTTTTTTTTTTTTTTTAAGCAAGTCTGGAGGCTAATGAAATGAAACAGTAACGTTATTTCTGAGGAGATTTCTATTGTATTGTATTGTCTTGTATTTTGTACGTTACTGATTTTCTTGCAGGTTGTCGATGGCGCGTAATCGCATGATGGGTGGAAGAGGAAGCTTAATTTATCATTTGGGGCTCACGAGGAGGACGAGTTACCGATTGCTGCAGCAGAGGGTGGCCTGTCAATTTTGACAACAAATTTTGATTTAGTTTTAGTCATAGTCTTATGACTAAAATGCCATTTGGTTTTAGTCATATTTTAGTCATCTGAATTGTTTTAGTCTAGATTTAGTCAACGAAATACAATAAGATTTTAGTCGACTTAAATCTAATGTGTCTAGATAAATTGTAGTGCATTAATTAAGAATTTCTAAAAAAATTCCAAACCCATTATATACTCCTGGAGAAAACATCTATTAACCTGTTAATATGAATGATTCTTAAGTTTAAACATACAATACAGACACAGATTTAACTGCTGTGACTGCAAATAAACCACTTCTCCTAAAGTAGAACACGGTCTTCTTTTCAATGAATGATATATGCCTTCTTTATAACAACTTGCATACATCATTCTTTCTTCTTTCAAGCAGACACATTTATGTGTATAAATTAAATATATTAATATTAAGTATTAATATTAATACACTGAGTATTTATTTCCATTTTTTTATGAGGCGATGTGAGTGCTCTGTTTGCGTAAAAAACCATAATTTACCATTTACATTTACTAACAAAATTCAGTGTATATATATAGACCCCCTATATATGTATATATATATAGTTCATATGATATGAAAAAATATGACCCTCAATTCATCATATTTTTACAGATTAGTCCAAGCTCTACACTACAGTTCAGTAGGGGGCGGTAATTCAACTTAAGTGTCTTACCAACCGCCGATAATAACAGAAGAAGAAGAACGACAACAACAACAACAACAACTCGAACTCTTCAGCCCTGTGATCTTTTTTGTAAGTGCTGGTTGTAGTTCAATTAAGTTATTGTTCTCATTGTTTCTTGGGAGTAATTTTAATGTCTTATAACGTTAGTTGTCTCTGAAATGGATTCAGTGCTGCCTGGAAATCGCATATTCATGAGTTTTCCAGCTCCTTAATTGTGTATCAGAACGTTTAATTCATTATTTTATAAAGGTATAGTTTCAGCGCCTCGCGAAATTATGCTTTACAATGAAAATGTTTACATTCTCGTTACAGTTTATAAAGTTTTATTGCTCATTTTGTGGAGTCCTGCATAACTGAATGACAGGCATAACTTCGTGTAACTTTCAACTATTGTCTACATTGGGTTCAGTTAAAGTGCTAATGTTTGTACATTGTGATGTTTTAAAACTGGGAGTTTGAGACTTGTTATCCTTTATTGAATACATCACTGCCTATAACAACTGGAATAAACCTGTATGAATGTATCCGTAGACATAATCATTTTGTAACCTATACTGGTGTGATGATGATCCATGTGTCCGCATTACACCTCTGAAACATGTTGCTGAAGTTTCATTGTTTCCCATTATTTCTTGAAAGTGTGAATGTACTGCATGAGAGGGTGAGAAAAAAAATGAAAGAGTTTCAGTGATAGTACTACATTAAACTACTATATGTAGTGTTGTTTAATATAATGTATATTTGTGGGTCCTGATAATGCCAAATATCTGAATTTACCAGTACAAAAAATGGCCTACATTATTTTAAATATATGTAGATAATGACAGACTGCAAGCATATGTGTCTAACACAATCTCTTTATTTTCAGCTTCAGAATCATGCATATTTTTTATTCTGGTATCAGCATTGCCCTGTGCATTTATGGATCAGGACCAAGTCCAAGCCTATTCAAGTCCACCCCGATGTAATACCAAATTTAGCATTTTAATCAACAAAACATTTTTAACTTTTTACCATTATGTCTTAGAAGCAATAATAAAATAAAATAAAATAAAACTCTTCTTTATTTTGGCTTAAAGTATCGCGTAGTACTGTATCATAAGTTCAGTGTCAACTGTATGATTTCAGATAGATTATATTAATTTCCAATTGCAAAAAAATATGTAGACTATTACACCAAAAACAGTAACATGATGTGATCTCTGTCATTCAATCATGCACAAAATGAGCATACTAATAAAACATAAACTGCAACAAGAAGGTAAACGCGGTGGTGATAAAACTATTACCTCTGTGAATTATTTCATTAAATGTATTTTAGTGAGCGCATCTCTGGGAAACTCCACCCACAGAAACTGAAAATCTCATAACTCCGGTCTGAATTCATTTTTTTCATAGCAACTCTGAAGCAAATAAAAATAATAATAAAAAAAAAAACATAAAAAGTTGTGAAGTTAGGAACTCAGGGAAGGGTTAACTGTCCAAAACTGCACTGTGAAACTTTTCACAAATCACAATAGTCTTTTGAGCCATATATGACCCAACTAGATGACCAGTTTGCTGTATGTCATTATTGCACAAGAAAAATGGGACCGTGAGAAACACTGAAATGCGACAGTTTGTGATTGTGAAAGTGTTCACAAATCAGGCTCAATCTAAAACTAGGGATTTTGTATTGATAGTTTGCGTGTTTATTGGAAATAGACATTAAAACAAAAAAAATCACAAATCTAGCAGGTCAAGAATAACACTGCTTTCAGTCTTCTAAGTTACCAGCTTTTGGAGCTATACACATACAAAAATTAAGAGTCGCTATGAAAAAACATAAACAGATTTCGAAGCAGAGGACCTTTTCAGCTGAATTCACAAATCATAAAGAGTGACATGCAATATTGCATTTTGTAGTCTAAAGAATTCTGAATGTCAAACTCTGCAGACTCTACAGTGGTTGCAATATTGACAAAAAATGTTGTTGATAACAATAAATTGGACATTTTTTTTCTGATATTTTGGCTGTCATGGAGGGCTGACTTCTGAAGATTTTCATTTTCTGTGAGCAGTTGGTCATAACACAGCAATGACCGAAAATTACATTTTCATTATTTGCCACTTTCAGTTGAATTAGTATTATTATAATTTTTTTAAATAATGGCATTTTTTTATCCTTAAATGCATGCATCATCTTTTATGTCAAATTCTTATATTTACTTAATAAATTAAATTAGATGAATAAAGGCTGTTACCAATTAAATTAAATTAGCATACAGTATATATATATATATATAAACATTTTTGCACTGCAGAAATGGCACATGAGAGATTTTAAGATTAATATTTTTTAAATACAGTAGTCAACATTTGACGTGGATCAAAAAAGTTAATCAAAGTTGTCCTTAGACAAGAATGGGTATTGTTCAAAATTCATGTATAACTTTGATTAAAGGTTTTGATCCACTTCATATGTTGACTACTGTACATTGATGATTGAAATATGATCAATTAAATTAAAATTAAATTATACTTTAAAAAAAGGGCTAAAACCACCAGGTGGCAGCAAGTCGCTTCATTCAAACGGCAACACACCTTTAGGGCCACATACCTACCGCAGCTAAATTCACCTTTCAGTCTCAATCCTGTTCAGTAATTTATGGGAGTGATGACCTCATTCTACGAATTAAATGCAGTGTATTGACATATTTAAATGCACTTCAGATCTGTGTCTCTCTTCTGTATGTGTGCAGTGCAAGAAAACCAGAGGGAAAGAGGTACGAGCCTCGACTCATGAGAGTTGACCGATTTTGCTATTAAAAACAGCAAACAAGAACAAGCCCATATACACATAAATAGTTTGCAATGCTTTATTTTGAAAATAAGATAAAATAAATGAATACTCGCAATTGCCCCCTTTATTAATTCTATAAACTGGATTGCTTAATGAGCCAAACCCAAACAACAAGCCCAAAAACGCTTATAAGTGGACATTGCAACACCTCAAGAGAGCTCTGAGAATCAGCCTTCCAAGCATAAAAACACTCTATGGTAGTTTGGATAATATTGGCAAAATTGCTGTAATATTACTTTGGTCAAAATAGCAGATGCCAAATGCCAGGAAGCTGCTATGGTGACCACATCTGGAGTGAGTCGTGTTTAGGTCTGGGTATTGACACAAATTTTACGATTCGATTTGATTTCGATTTCATAAGCTTGCGATTTGATTAAATTCTGATTTGATATTGATTAATTGGGGTATGTATCGGGTACAGTACATGGACAATATTCTCATGGAAAAAATATCTCTTAACTAATGCTTTAAACTATACAGGGAACCCCAGTTGGTACTATACTAAAATATTAATTAAAATTTCAAAGTAAAAAATTTGTCTACTTGCATTTAAATTACACAAAAGGAAGTTTTTATTATAATAGTGTTGTAATAATTTGTATTTTTTAATGACATGTTGGCCAGAGGAGAGCTGGTTTCTCCCAAACTTTTTTTTTTCTCCATTCTGTCACTGATGGAGTTTGGGTTCCTTGCCACTGTCGCATCTGGCTTGCTTAGTTGGGGAAACTTAATATGCAACAATATTATTGATCTGACTGCACTGAGACTATTAGATGAGAACTGAACTGAGCTGGATGATGACATCACTGTTTTCTCCAGAGCTGCTGTATAGATCAATGAACTAAATTAATAATGATTTTTTTTACAACAGAAATTAATCAACACTGAACTTACTTAAGCTGGACTATGATGCTATTTTCTTCTAGATCTGCTGTACAGCAGAAACAAACTTTGTTGCATTATTTTCCTGATATCACTGTAACACTGCTTTGAAACAATCTGCATTGTAAAAAGCACTATATAAATAAAGGTGACTTGACTTGACATAATAATATTTCTACTAGTTTTTTTAAATATAAACATTTAAATGGTGGCTGTCATAAAAACATTACAGATTTATTCAAACATTCATTAGATATTGAATAGGGACGGACAATATATCGGCCAATATATCGTTATCAGCAGATATATGTTCATTTTAAATGTTATCGTTATCGGCCCGATAAGTAAATTTGGCCAATATATTAAAGCCGATAAATAATGGATTACCCATAGATTATTGACACTTCAGATGAGCACTGTTCACCACAATGGTTTTTAATTGCTTGAAATATGAAGACACTGGCTTCACTCCTGTTGGTTTTCTCTCTAGAAAGTCACCCTTCAGTTGTATATAGTTAAATCTATCTCAACTTTGTCGCATTATTGGACACGCCTACATCCTGTCGCTAACGGTCACTGTCGCTACTGTCGCTCATGCCGCCGGAAATCGCCAGCTCTCCATTGAAAAATATGCGATCATGTCGCTTTGTTGCTGCGTGTCACTGGCAGTGTGAACTGGGTGTAGTGTAGTGATATCACAAGAACTGGGGTGAGAACAAGAAGATGTCGTAATAGTTACGTGATTGAACATGTAGTTAAGAGTTGTTAATAAAGTTGATAAAACAATATCAAAGACTGGTTATTGAGACATACAGCACAAGACCGGGCTTTAGGGTGGTTTTATCACTGAAAATTGGATCATACTTTGTCTACTCTTTAAATAGCACACTGAAAGAATTACTTGTAGGATTTACTCCTCATAACAATTTGCACTAACACATTATAAGTACATTTGTAAGTACAACTTACCTGTTATTATCAAGTAAAATCTACTTACTATTGACTCATTACTCATTTGGCATTTAATTGACACTTAACATTTAATTGAAGTAATTAAGTAAATATTAATTATATTTAATTTCACATATAGAATTAACATTTCTATTCTTCACTAAAAATTCGCTATTCTACCGCATAAGCAGTCAAGTTGAAAGCCCATTTTGCCAGCGGTAAACTACCCCTTTGAGAGTATATGTGTAATTGAAGCCTTGAATCATTGATTTGTTCAAAAGTGCTTATTAAATCTCCTTCAGGAATGAAAAACCACTGTGTGTCAAGTCACCTTCATTTATTTAGCGCTTTATACAATACAGATTGTTACAAAAATGCTTTACAGTGATAACAGGAAAATTGTTCAATGATGCAAACCGAGTTCAATTGTTATGTAATATGTTTGAGGTTGTATCACAAGTCAGAATTCAGATTGTGGATCACAGGAGCATTCAAATATTTCATCCAGTTTGTTTTGCTTGAGGATCAGATTCATCATGCCATCATGGAGATACAGCTGGTCATATGTCTGTGTAGAGGACTTGTTTGGTTCTTTTTCTCAGGGATCCACAACAATTCTGTTGCATCTTTTTGGAACTATTTTCATTTGTGGAATAGAGCAAAAAAGTCTAAAACGTGCCACAATATTAACATTTTGATTATTGAACTGTTGTATAAAATCAATATCACATTTTCAATTGTGCTGATATTCAGGAAAAAACAGCACACTTAGTTGTGTGGTATTGCTTTAAGCTGGCATGAAACAGAAGTTGCAATACGCTTTTCTTACCTATTGTGACGTCTATATGTCCAAATAAACGGCTTCTCGAACAAAAACAAATGTGGAGCGGGGCTTCGCTTGATTTTGTCCATGGGGAATTGATCGGATGGTTGTGGTTTGCTATTGGTCGATCTCATGTGAGTGACAGGTTGCCCCTCCCTCACACCAGTAAACACGTCATCAGAGATGAGAAGAGAGGTCACTGTCTGCAAGAGGGAGGTGAAGTTATTTTGATCAAAGTTTACGAGGCACATGAAGGCACTGCTTGCAAATCTTTAAAACAATATGTAGAAGATAAATATCACACACCCAAATGTTACAATTACTTTATTATAGCTCTTCATTTTGTATCCAGTGTCAGACACAGTGGTCTCATTTAAGAATCTTTAAAATGTGTTTCATTTATGCTGAATCACTGAATAAAAATGAAGTGGAATTAATTGAATGAAGTAATGTATATTGTAATCGCTTTTTTTCTTTTTTTCTTTTTTTTTTAAGATCTGGTCCTCCATACCTCATAGCAATTACTGCTCAAGCCATTTCCACTGCAATTTATCAAACTTGGATTCAGTCTGGCTGTAGGTGTAACAACTGAAAGCTGTTGTAAAGATGGAGAAGCATGCAGAGTGAAAGATGAAGATACTGAGGAACAAGGAGGTTGGTGTCTATTCTTGATTCTTCATTAATGTCTGTTGAAAAACATGAATGTAACAAATTTTCTGTCAGATTAACAGAATCGTAGGATCCCGGGTGTTGTGAAAGATAAAGGCATTGTTTATAAGCCAAGAACAAACAGAAGTGATATTTGAAAATCACATCTAAATGAATTATATTTTCATTTTAGACTTAATGAAAGTGCAAGAGGAAAGTGAAGAATTGAATGAAATGGAGAATAAACATCAGATTCAGGATCTTCATGATGCCAGAACAGGAGAAAAAAAAGGACAAGAACTACCTCAAAGAGCAGAAGCCAAAACATCTTTTACCTGCCCTCAATGTGGAAAGAGCTATAAAAACCTTAAAATTCACCTGCAAATACACACTGAAGAGAGGCCGTTCACATGTGATCAGTGTGGAAAGAGTTTCAAATGGTCAAATAGTCTCAGAGTTCATAAGCTCACTCACTCTGGAGAAAAGCCATTTGATTGTGATCAGTGCGATAAGAAATTTGTTAAGGAATCGGACCTAAAGGACCACATGAAAGTTCACACAAAAGAGAAGCCTTACTTGTGTTCTGTTTGTGGAAAGGCGTTTTCATGGCTGGGACAATTTAAAGACCATGAGAAAATACACACTGGTGTGAAAGAATATTTGTGCTCTGATTGTGGTAAAGCCTTTACTACAGCCACTCAGTTGAAAGTGCACCGAAGGATCCACACTGGAGAAAGACCTTACAAGTGTTCATATTGTGAAAAAAGTTTCAAGCAGTTAGGAGGCCTTCAAGGACATGAGAGAATTCACACTGGAGAGAAGCCGTATCAGTGCCATCAATGTGGCAAGAGATTCGGCCATTCCAAAGTTGCACGGATTCACAAAAAGAAGCATTGTCCAAAATTAAATGGAATGTCAGTACAATTATAAAGCAATTTAGTATTATTATTATTTGGAATGGGGTGTTTTATATAAATGTGGGAATTGACTGTCTTGAGAAAAGTTTAAGTGGTGTTTTCTTTTCTTCATACCTCTGTATAATGCTGAATAAAGTTTAAAATAAAGTATGTTCAAAAGTGCAGTTCTGCTTTGTGTACAGGGGTAACCTCTCTAATTCTGCTGTTCTAATGTTTACTGTCATTTTACTGTCAGAGTGCATTTTCATTCAGCACATCTGCTGTTTTGTTCAGGGCAATTATATATAAAATACAAAATCCCTTATGATCATGCCTTTTCTTTAAAAATAGTTTGAAGGTTTAAATGTTAGGTATAAATATATAATTATATGGTTATTTTACTCTATGCTGTCACATTACACTAAGAAAATGCTGGGTGAAAAACAAACCAATTTGGGTAATTTGGGCTACCCAGCATTGGGCTGTATTGACTTTGTTTTACTATTTACTAGTTGGATACAAACAGTGTGAAAAGCAATGGTCCTATTACTGAGCCTTGGGGTATTCCATACTGAACTTGTGATCGTTATGACACCTCTTCGTTAACTGCTAAAAATTGGTAAGTCAGATAAGTATGATTTGAACCATGCCAATGCAATTCCACTAATGCCAATATCATTTTTGAGTCTGTTCAAGAGAATGTTGTGGTCGATAGTATCTAATGCAGCACTAAGTATCTAATCCAGTAACATGAATAGAGAGAAAAAACCACGATCAGATTATAAAAACAAATTATTTGTAACTCTAATGAGAGCAGTATCAGTACAATAATACTGTCTAAATCCTGACTCAAAATCCTTGCAGAAACCATTTCTTTCTAAAAAAGGAAACACAGTTGTGAGGATACTGCCTTTTCTAGTATTTTTTGACAGAAAAGGTAGATTCGAGATCGGTCTGTAATTTAATTAATTCTGTTGGATCAAGTTGTGTTTTTTAAATAAGAGATTTAGTAACAGCCAGCTTAAACGTTTTTGGTACGTATCCTAATGACAATGATGAATTAATAATATTAAGAATAGGATTTATAACTTCTGGAAGCATCTCTTTCAGTAGATTAGTTGGTATAGGGTTTAACATACATGTTGATTTTGATGATTTAACAAGTTAAGGCTTCAAGTTAAGGCTAATGGAATTTATCCTCCGGGGGTTTATAGCACAATGTCTGATGCAATACTGTAGTAGATGGTTGCATGGTTATAATTTTCTCTATAATAGTATCAATTTTGCAATTAAAGAAATTCGTAAAGTCATTACAGCTGTGCTTTGAATTGTTTTGATTTTAATTGTTTGGAATTGTCTACAGCTTTTTTTCTCATGAATTTAGCCACTGTATCAAATAAATAGCTAGGGTTGTGTTTGTTCTCTTCTAAGAGAGTCGAAAAGTAAGCAGATCTAGCAGTATTTAAGGCCTTTCTGTATATGATAACACTTTCCTTCCACAAAATGCGAAATACCACTAGCTTTCAAAGTGCCAACAACAAACAGCATTTAAGACACAATGTGACTGCAGTCTAGCACCATCACACACAAAAATGGATCAATTCTTGAACGTACACCCTATTTATTTCCTGGTCATATGTCTCTTCTACTGCCCTGAGGTAGCTCACTGGAGGTGTTACAGGGGGTACATGAATGGATGTATTCTGGTAGGGTTGTTTAAAATCTGTGTCCCTGCCAAGGTGTTTGGGGGCGTAAAGCTCGCTGGGGTCTGGATGTAATGCTAATCTGGCCTCATTTTCATGTGCATCATATAACATCATAAGGATGTTGCGACGGAGTCTTATCTTGGTCAGTGGGCCTTTAATAAGCTTCATCTCAGTAACTACCTGTTTGCCAAATGTTTGATCAACATCCTTACCGGCATCTACCAGTGTTTCAGACACATTTTTCCAAATGGTTACTTTCTCCATTTCAAGTTCATCTAATGATTTGTCTTGTAACTTTTGTTTGGGCTTGTAATGTGCTCTTTCAGGATTATTGATTGAAACCTGACGATGCTGGTGGGATGATGAGGCTTCAAGTGAGGTTTGTGGAGTTGATGGTCCAGATGAGTGGTGGGAGGTGGAGGTGGATGACTTGGACACATCCTCCTCTGTCTCCTGATCTTCTCTACCCTCATCTGTGATGCTGTGTTCTAAGTCATCCAACTACGATAAAACAAGTTGTATGAAATATCAGGTATAATAAGTAATGGCACAATACATATTTGGAAGCATATACTATTGAGAATGAGCTGATGTCGTCACGACACAGCGCCCCGCCCCCAGAGATCACGGCATCCTCCCCCTTCCGCCATTTTGGGAGGATACCCGCCAGCACCGTTCATTGTTTGTGTTGGTAGCAGAGGAGGTTGTTGCAATTCTGCACTATTTTAGAATGCCTGGAAAACACTGTAAAAAACTGCTCCTATTTAACATAGGGGTGTACTTACTTATGCCCCCTGTATT
Source organism: Leuciscus leuciscus (assembly GCF_965113295.1). Taxonomy (NCBI): domain Eukaryota; kingdom Metazoa; phylum Chordata; class Actinopteri; order Cypriniformes; family Leuciscidae; genus Leuciscus; species Leuciscus leuciscus. The sequence continues at coordinate 11,761,635 of NC_138730.1, forward strand.
TTAAGGAAGAACATTTATTTATTTACGATACATTATTCATTCACAAAGAAAATTGGTGTCCTTAAAGGTTTTTGAATTAGGCATTAAGGTCAATTTCCAAAAGATTATTTTTTTATTCCACTTTTTAGTCAACTAGCATGGGTGTATTCACTTATGCTTAGCACTGTATCTATCAAACTGTTGCTTCTTCGAAAATACTTGATGGCCAGCCATTAATGTTGTTGTTTTTAACAAAACTAGTTGAGATTTTTTTCATGACATTATGCTAGCTTGTCTGTGAAACGTGCTCGCTGTAATGTGTTTATCCCACACAGGGGTTCTCCACACCAGGGGTTCCCAAACTTTTTAGCCCGCGACCCCCATGATAAATGCGCTGCTGCCCCGCGACCCCGCACCTCCCCCACCCCACCTCAACAACCCCTCCCGTCGCGTGAAATGTACAGCAAATCGATTTTATGCCCAGTCTCAAAGCACACAAAGTTATATTTTATTGTTCTACGTGCAAAATCAGTGTTAACAGTAAACATTTCCCAATATAAAAACGGAATTAACACACGAACCTGCAGGCAAAACTAGAGTCTACAGAGACATAGCCTGTGTTAAGCCTGAAGGACCCCCAACACTGCACGTTTTCTTTGTCTCCTTAATCAAACACACCTGATTCAACTCATCAGCTCATTAACCCATGTGATAATGAGCTGATGAGTTAAATCCGGTGTGTTTGATTAGGGAGACAAAGAAAACGTGCAGTGTTGGGGGTCCTTCAGGACAGGTTTGGGAACCACTTTAATGTGATGGGTGCGCGCTGTGCGCTGAGCAAAGCAGATCCAGTCTGGGTTTAGTTTTTTTCCCGATGTTTATTTTTTATGTAAGTCAGTGCGGAGAAAGTCTTCGCGGAGAACCTTCACATCTGGGGCCTAGCAGAAATACCAACATGCCCTCTGTGCCCGGCTCATGGTTCCCTGGAGCACATCCTGAGTTGCTGCCCTAAAGCACTAGGAGAGGGGAGGTACACGTGGCGCCATAACCAGGTGCTGAAGGTAGTAGCGGACACCATCTGCACCGCAATCCGGGAGTCTAAACATCAAGTCCCAGTGAGGCATAATATCTCCTTTGTTAGGGCAGGGGAGAAACCTCAGGGAGAACGTAAGGCCTCAACTGGACTGCTAGCCACGGCCCGAGATTGGCAGTTGCATGCGGACCTTGGGAGGCAGTTAAAGTTCCCAGAGCACATAATAAGGACGTCACTGAGGCCAGATCTGGTCTTAACATCTGACTCAACAAAGCAAGTTGTGCTAGTGGAGCTTACTGTCCCCTGGGAGGACAGGATGGAGGAGGCTTTCGAAAGGAAGAAGGCCAAATATCTTGAGCTGGTTGAGGCATGCAGAGGGAGTGGATGGAGGGCCCGCTGTGAGCCAATAGAAGTGGGCTGCAGGGGCTTTCTAAGTCAATCTGTGCATCGGGCATTCGGGCTCCTTGGCATCAGAGGGTTGCGTGAAAGAAGAGCCACTAAAAACATCAGTGAAGCCGCAGAAAAAGCCTCAAGGTGGTTATGGATCAAAAGGGGAGAAGTATGGAGTAGCGCGCTGCTTGGACACAAACCGGGGCCTGATCAACCCCGGTTGGGTCGCCCAGGTGAGGGTGTCTGAAGATCAAAGACCCGAAACACCCTATGACCCTGGGTCCTTCACTGAAGATGTGTCCAAGCTGCACCTTTAAGGTGTTTCAAAATCTCGCATAAATAAGTTGATCCAAATGGCATCAATGTATCCAAAGCGGCTTTGGAAAGCTGCGGGTACTCATCCTTCACCGAAATCCAGAACTCGTCCAGCGTTTTTGAGTCAAAACGTGTCCTCAAGGTTCGATCAGATGAAAGTTCAATCAGCGCGTCCTCTGTGTCACACGTCAGATGGTTTGCGGTGGCAGTGAAAGGGGATCGAATCCAATCGTGTTTTTCTTGCGTACCTTCCTCTTTAAATTACTTGTTAAAATGATCCAGAAGGGATTGGAGATGGTCAGTAATAGACTCCCTGACAACATTTACACTCAATGTATTTTCCTCGAGGAATTCGTCTAATTTGGTGAACATGTCTATGCGCCCAGTTTCCACCCGTTCTCTCCAGCGCTCCACTTTGCGCACAAATGCCTGCACTTTATCATTAATAGACAGGATGCTTTTGTTTTTGCCCTGCAGTGACATGTTAAGTCCGTTCAGTTTTTCAAATATAGATGACAAATATGCCAGCTTTGTAACCCAGCCAGGATCAGTGAGGTGCTCGGCGAGAGGAGATCTTTGGTCAGTGAGGAAAATGCGCACCTCATCTCACAGCTCATACAGACGGCTCAGCACATTGCCCCGCGATAGCCAGCGGACTTCTGTGTGGAGCAGCAGGCCCTGGTGCTCTGATCCCATTTCATTGCAGAGAGTTGAAAACAGTCTCGTGTTAAGTGGTCATGATTTAATGTGATTGACCATTTTTACTGCAGTGTCAAGAACGTGTTTTAACTCAGGGTTCAGTGTTTTACATGCGAGGGCTTCTCTGTGTATGATGCAGTGAGTAAAAATGACATGAGGTGCCACTTGCAGGACTCGTGCTTTTAAACCCTTCTTTTTTCCCGAGCATTGCGCCTGCACCATCCGTGCACACTGACAAGCACTCGCTCCAAAAGAGACCCTCTTCTTTTAGATTGCAGTCCAGTTTGTTAAAAATGTCCTCACCAGTGCACGTTCCCTCCAGCGGCACGCAAAACAGCATTTCCTCGTTAAGCTTCCCCTCAAAAATGTACCTGACAAAAACTAGGAGCTGGGCGGAATTGGAGACGTCGGTGGACTCGTCCAATTGTAACGAATACTTCCCTCCTTTCACTGCGTCAATGAGTTGACGTTTGATGTCCAGTGCCATGCCAGCGGCACCCGTTGGAGCTCAGCGGCCTGCTTATCACCATGCATAATCCGACTCATGGCTATTGCCGCTGGCTTGATTAAAGTTTCACCTATCATGTGAGGCTTTTTAGTCTGTGCAATTAAATATGCCACTTCATAGGAAGACCTCTGAGCTTTAGCGGGGATTGTTGTTTGTGTAGTTAGGAGTTTCTTTTGCCCTCGTAACCATCCCTCTTTTCTGCGTAAAAACTCGATAGGTTTAGCAGCGAGATTGGGATGTTTAGTGTTCAGATGTCTTTGCATTTTTACCGGCTTAAGACTCTCGTGAGCAAGGACTTCATCGCACACTACACACTGGGGATGTTGTACTCCGTTTATGACCTGACACACAAATCCATACTTAATAAATTCCTCTCTGTATTTTATTGATTTGGAGTAAGCCGGGTCCGAGTGATGGGCTTGGCGGGCTCCACCCTTAGCAGAAGTGGAGGGCATTTCTTGCGGCTCACCCTCACTGACCTCCGCTGCCCTCTCGGATGTTCCCTCCGCAACTGCAGTCTTCGCACCATCAACCGGCCTCACCTGTGGCACATGTGACTTTTCTCCCCCTCTCGGTTTTTCTGTTGTGGATATTAACCACCGTTTCATTTTAAAGCAGGTATTATTTGTTTGTAGCCTCCAAACACCTTAAGCTTTAGCAAACAACAGCGGGACACGTTGTGTTGCTGCGCGTGATGTACGTAACTTGATTGTGATTGACGCTGACGTAATCTCGTAATGTCTGGGACAAAATTACAAATTTAATTAAAATATATATATTATATATATTTATTTTTTTATCAGACTTTTCAGCAAACACCATTTAACAAATATTGAATTAAATTAATTGCACCAAAAATATATAGGGCCTATATATTTTTTCCACTTTTTTTAATAGAAATCATCTCGCGACCCCTGCGCCGGGGGCCCGACCCCCACTTTGGGAACCACTGCTCTACACTAACTTTCCCCACTTTAGAGAACATCACAAAAGGACTTCCAAACTATGTAATGTTTCAGATACTTCTACTCAGTCTCACGCCATATCTGCCTCAAGGTAGTTTGAAGAAGCTCTCACCCTTCCAGCTTGTCCTGTTGACTCTTATGCGCCTCAGACTAGACCTGCCAATACATCACCTCGGCCGTCTGTTTCGGGTGCACAGGACAACAGCCAGTGATGCCTTTCACCATACTCTCAGTGTGATGTACTCATGGCTGTCTCCATTGGTGTACTGGCCAAGCAGAGAAAGTGTATTGGCCAGTATGCCACACCAGTTTGTGGAATCGTTTGGAAAAAATCTGGCCGCCATTGTGGACTGTTTTGAGGTTTTTATCGAAAAACCCTCAAATGTACTTGCAAGGGCACAGACTTTCTCTCAGTATAAACACGCATACACCATGGTGTGTAATACCATGCAGGGTGTAATATCTTTCATATCCGAAGGGTGGGGTGGGCGCGCTAGTAACAAACATATAACAGAGCAAAGTGGTTTCCTCAACAAACTGTGCTGTGCTGACATTGTGCTGGCAGATAGGGGATTTAATATCAGGGAAAGAGTGGGTATGATGTGTGCTGAGGTTAAAGTACCTAATTTCACAAGGGGTCGTGAACCGCTGGAGGCGAAAGATATCAGGGAAAGAGTGGGTATGATGTGTGCTGAGGTTAAAGTACCTAATTTCACAAGGGGTCGTGCACCGCTGGAGGCGAAAGATGCGGAGGAGACTAGGGCCATAGCACATCTCAGGATTGGTGTGCGGAACAAATTTAAATTCTTACACTCAACTGTGAACATGCTTCTCAAATGTGAAGGTGAAAACACAATGGCGTTAAGGACAAGATTGTCACTGTTTGCTGTGCCTGGCCAAATATGTGCAAAAGTGTTGTCTGAGTGCGGACTTTGTTTTGTTTAAACTAAAGTGTAATCTAATCTACTGTGAAATGACATTTGAAATAAATTCTTGAAACACTTTTATATGACTTAACAGTATTTATTGAGAACTCACAATGAACAGCGTATTAATATAATGTTTTCACCATGTGCTCTAAAGAAATCACAATGAAAAATGCATTAATGTAATGTGGATGGATGTACAATAATCATATACTAATCAGCACAAGAAGGGCAAAACCAAGGAGTGTCAGCAGAAGGGGTGTCCACAAGCTCCACACAATGGAAGTGATACAACTATACTGTACAGTTCTGGTTGTCACATGCCACCATTTGACCTTTCTCTGGTCCAGCACAGAGACACCACACTGACTTATTTCTCATGGGTGCTTTGTCTTTTTTGGCAGGCTGCTTTCTTGGCCTTTTTACACACACTTCCAGTGGCTGTTGTTGCCGTAGCACACTGGGGCCAAACGATGCTTGGGAGGTAGGTGGTATTGTGAAATACTGCACCATGAGTTCAGGGAGAGCCACCTTCAGGAAGAACTCCTGTGCCTTCTGAAGCCGTGCCTTCCAAAAAAAAAGTGTCTGGAGTTATGCGTAGAATCACACAGTCCTTCAGTGTCCACACTACAAAGTCACAGTACGCACTGTCTGTTACAAAAAGTTGAGTCTGGACCTGGCTGTAGTACTGGTGGTTCTTCTTGAGGTGCACCTGTCCATCAACCACATGCAGGCAGAAGTTGCGGTCATCTGATGAACATGCATCAAGGACCGTGCAGTCCTTGTACTTTGCAGGGCATTTAACTTAAATGCAGCCTTTCCCACAACATGTGCAACTCACAATGGCATCTGGTGATGCTCCTACTTGTGGGAAGGCCGGGTTGACAAAAAACCCACAAGTTTGCACTTGTTGATTTCTGTGCTGGGTAACACTTTATTTTGATGGTCCCTTTTGAACATTCTGTTGAATATAAGTAACTTTGCAACTACATGTCAACTAACTCTCATTAGAGTATTAGTAGACTGTCTGCTTACTATCTGCTAACACTTTATTGTGATGGTCCTCCAACAGATATTATACTGACTATAAGTAACTTTGCAACTACATGTCAACTTATTCTAACCCTAACCCTACCAGTCTATTAATACTCTACTAACACTCTAATGAGAGTTAGTAGACATGCAGGTGCAACGTTACTTATAGTCAACAGAATGAGTTAAAGGGACCATCAAAATAAAGTGAAACCCTGTGCTGTTCTTTTGTTTGGGTGGTGTATGCCTGCCTCGCTGTCTCCTCCTGTTTGATACCACAACTGGTGGTTGCTATTCCTGGCCCGAGCATAGGGTAACAAACCCTCTTTATGGTGGAGAGAGCTAGTGAGCTGATGTCTGTTGCATAGACACTGTGCAATCAATGAGGAGGCCATGATTCTGCCTGCCCGTGCTGCAAACCAAAGTGACGAGGTGTGCTGTCCCCTCGTCCTTCTCTCAATCTGCACTGCCTGTTCCTCTGACACATCAGCAATGATTCTTGTGGTCTGGCAGTGCTTCTGCAGCGCTGACAGATCACTCCTATCAAGGCTAGTGCCACGAACATTTGCCAGAGACTGTAAGCTTCTGATTGGGCAGAATAGGGTCTCGAAATTCCTCACAGTATTCTGGTAGCACACTCAAAATGGCTGATCTTGTGCCTGTGTTATGGAGATCCCTGTAGAATGTTTCCAGCTCTTCCGGTGTTTTTGTTGTTGTTTTGGCCGCACGTGTTCTCAACGCAGGACTGGTGTGGGTCTCACCATCAATGCGTCTGTTTAGAGACCTGCAGCAGCAGCAGATATGAAGTCGATGCTGTGGCCAACCTCTGGATGGACTTTGCCGATGCTGCTTGGCAGCATCCAGTAGGCCGGTTCATCAGTGACTGTGGCCTTTTCCTTCAACCGGACACAGGCATCAACCATAAAGAGCAGGGGGCTCCAACATGGGTGCATGACTCAGCTACACCAGCCATGCATGTGCAGTGGGCTGAACAAACTTGTCCCGATGGTGTAAGGATGGCCCATGGTGTGAGAGGAGGCTCGCTGAGCCGCCGTGAATGCATGACCGGTTAAAATAATACAAAATAATATTCACCTAATATTCAATAATATTTTTTGATCTGCCTGCATTGAAACAAACTTTATTTTCCTGTTATTACTGTTAAGCTGCTTTGAAACAATATAGATTGTAAAAAGCACTATATAAATAAAAGTGACTTGACTTGACAAAAGGTGAAGCAACTTACCTTTGCCAGTACAAGTTTTTTTTCATAGTTTGGGGGCTTGTAGATGACCAAGTCGTGCACCCAGCCGCAGCAGAATGTCTCGTAGCTTTCCAAGGATTTCAGGCTTTTGAATTCTTGCATAGTGTAATAACTGATGCCAAAAACCAATTAATTAACCATTTCCATATAGGTGCAAAGTGGTAAACAGTCTAGGTCTCTGTTCCATTCTGCTGCAGGCAGCTCGTATGGGTCGACGTTTTTGATATCAGCCAGCTTCTCTAAATACCTCTGCTTGGCGCTTGTAGTAAGTTTCTCCCTGTAAGGACCCTTTTCTTTTGCCGCCACCTTCTCCATTTCTTCATTTCTCCATTTCTCAATTTTCACGTAATTTCTTTGTTTAAACGCCGTGATGATAATTCCTCGAGCCGTCTTTCCTGCTTCGTCTCTGTATCGCTCTTACACTGTTGCCCCTGGCAATCGATAGCGTAGGATCCCAAAATGGTGGACGGGCTCAGACACCTCCCAATTCATCACGTGACAGCTAGCTACCATGACGTATGTCCTCATTCTCAATAGAAAGCTCACAAATTTATTTAAAAGACTGAAAGTACTGTAACAACCTTTACCCCAAACTTACATTCAGTGTAGACTGAGACACGTGTTGGACAACAAAAGGTTGTAGAAACTGCAGGTTTTTTAAAATCCACTTCTGTCTGGAAGTTAATTCTTTGTCGCCGGTTTTGAACGAGTAGTTTCCCATACTGTGTTCGGAGGGAAGCAGCTTTTGTTTGGACCTCACCGGCTGTAAGTAAGAAATCAGATTACAAATCGAGCACATGTAAAATATAGTCTCTGTAATTGTCAATCACACTTAAGGCCAATTTATACTTCTGCGTCGGGTGCGCGCAATAGGTACGGCGTAGCTTACGCATAGACGTGTACCATACGTCGTACCCTTCGCCGTACCCTGACGCGCACCTCCTCAAAAGTGTAACTACACGTCACGACGACGCGGACCGCAAGATCTGTGATTGGTCGGCTTGGTAGCATCGCATTTCCGGCTACGCATTTCCGGCGTGTTCTTCTGCACCGCCCGCCATTTTTAAATTCAGAAGTTCAGGTGAAAGTTCAGTGAAGAAAATGGAAATGGACCAAGTGACCGAGCGATTAGTTGAAGAAGTCCGGAAATACAGCCATCTGTATGACTCGTCTTCTGCAGAATACAAAGACTGCCAGATGGCAGCGAATTCGTGGAGAGAGATTTCCTCCAACGTCGGTTTGGATGTAGCGGATTGTATGAAGAGATGGAAGAACTGTCGAGACAAGTACGTTCGCCTCCGTAAAAAGCTCGCCACAAGGAGCGGGGATCCAGGAGGGAAAAAAGTCCCAGCGTTTTATTTATTCCTGTCTTGGCTGGCACCTCATGTGAAACACCGGCTTACGGAGTCAAACTTTGACGATAAGGTAAATAATGCACGTCCTTTATGAACCTCTGTTGTTTTTAGGTTAACTAACTTAACTAGCAATGCTACCACGCCGTAAATGGAGTAACGTTAACGTTATTGATTAGTGCAAAAATAATATACCTGTGAAACAAAAAGCATGTGTAATGGGTTTTAATTATATTGTATTTATATTATATGTAATAGATTGTAATTATATTGGGCTTGCAGATAATACAAACGCAACAACGTAGCATTTGCAATGTAGGAATATGCAGTATTCATAGCTCTGTTTATCTGTGAATTAACACTGGATGCATCAGCTTTTATATATAAAAGACTAACTTACACTATTTACTATTTCTTTCATAATCGCAGGATGGGAGCGATTCAAGCTCAAACTCCAATGGTTCGGCTGTTGTGAGACCTTTAGCCAATAACGACCAACTATCAAGTCCACCGTCCCCCCAGCCATCTCTTCAGTCCCCCCAGACATCTCTTCAGTCCCCCAGTCCAAGGATGGCACAGAAAAGGAAGAGGAAGGAACAAGATGACTGGGTCCAAATGCAAGTTGCTCGGTTGGAGGCTCATTTGGAGGAATGGCGGGTCGAGCTGCAACAGAGACTGAGTCATGGAAATGACGAGAGCGACCGGTTTGGGCACACTGTTGCCGACATGCTGCGAAGGGTGCCGGATGAGCACAAGGCGCAGGCAATGTTTGATGTGTCCAAGGTCCTGTTTGAGTGGCAGCAGAAAAAATAAACAATTGTGCCTACTTCTACAACGTTGCACCTTTTAATTCTGTGCACTATCTTTATATAGTTTGCACTTTTGCATCTTTTAGTAAGTTGTCTGTTAGCACATTTGTGTATATAGTTTGCACTTTTGCATATATAGTTTGCACTTTTGCATCTATTCATATTTTGCTTGTTTGCACTTATTTGTGCAGGTTTTATTGTTTGCACATTTTTGTAAATAGTATGCACTTTAGCATTTTTTTTTTTATCATTTTGTCTGTTTGCACCTATTTGTGCAGGTTATACTATATAGTTTGTAGCTTTTGTGTACAGTTTTTTTTTCGTGCATTTTTATTGTTAATAGTGTATCATTGCACCTTAATACTTTGCACTAACTTGTACATAGTATGCCCGTTTGTGTATATAGTTTGCATACAAAAAATTGCTTGTTCCTGCTGTTTGCACATTGTATTGTGCAGGTTACTGCAAATAAAGATTAATGTATAGTTTGCCCATTTGTGTGTGTTTGCTCTTTTGCATCTATTTTTAATCTACAATTCTAGACCATTGCACCTTTATACATTGCACTATCTTTTACATATTTTAACCTATTTGTATATATAGTTTGAACCAATTATGTCATTTCCTGCTGTATGCATATTGAATGGTTCAGGTTACAGCAAATTAAGATCAATAACAGTTTACTTATTTGTGTATAGTTTGCTCTTTTGCATCTATATTTAATATAAACAATTCTAGACCATTGCACCTTTACATGTTACATTATTTTATACATAGTTTGACCATTTGTGTATATAGTTTGCACATTGTATTGTGCAGGTTACTGTAATTAAAGAAGAAACAACATGAACAGTTAAAACTGGCCTTTATTTACATGGTTGCATGTCATTTATTGGTGCATATATTTTACACCAGTACAATTTACTGACCAAGTTGACCACGACACACTATGTTGTTCTGCCATGGCACAATTCCGTGGGGTGACTGAAAGAAGGCCGTCAGGTCATTCCGCACACCAACTGCAGCTCTGGTGGAGCGGGCCCTTGAAAGGTGACGTGGATCTAGTGGTTCCAAAAGATTTGTGTCCCCTGACACCACTCTGCGCCACTCCCCGAGCTGAGGTGACCCTGTAGTGTCAGTGTCTGTGAAATTAGCAGGGATGTATCTGCTAACAGGTGTGCTGACCTCATCTGTGTAGGCCAGGAAGTTGTGTAAAACAGAACAAGCTTTCACAATATCAATTGCTTTGTCTGGCAGACATTCTAGAGGTCGTCCAAGGATTCGCCACCTTGCAACCAAAATGCCAAATGCATTCTCAATCACGCGTCTGGCTCTGGAGTGATGGTAATTGTAGGTCTGCTTATCCATTGGCAGGTTCATCCCTATGTAGCAAAATAAAACAGTATTAATTGATAGGCAATCATTGAGTGTCAATGTAGCTGTGATCAGGAATGAATATATATATATATATATATATATATATATATAATTCAGGTTGATTGGGACACTTTTTCCAAGTTATCTCAATGGCAAAAAGTGTCCCACTCAACCTGAATTCACCACCATATATACACATATACATGAAGTACTATTACATTAAATAAATCTTGTCTGTGACATACCTGGAAAGGGACGCATGAGGTTGTTGTGTAGGGGAAATGCAGCATCACCAATTATCACATGTGGGATTTTGACTCCTGTTCCAGGCAGATTGGCTGGTGGGGGCAGGTTCAGTTTGTGTTCAAGAAGCCTAGAACCAAATCGGCTCTCCTTGAAGACACCACCGTCACTTTCCCGTCCGTATCCCCCCACATCCACCATGGTGAAGCGATATCTGGCGTCACAGGTAGCCATCAGAACAATGGAGTGTGCACCATTGTAGTTGTAGTAGTCGCTACCTGCGTGCGGTGGTGCTTTTATGTTGGCATGCTTTCCGTCTACGCTGCCAACACAGTTCGGAAAGTTCCACAGTCGCCAAAAATCGGCAGCAATAGTTTCCCATTGGGCGACTGAAGGGCAGGGAAGAAACTCTGGCTGCAGTGCTTTCCACAAAGCTTTACATACCTCGGCGACTATGGAAGACACTGTGCTGGACGACAGTTTGTAGCTAGCTGCTACAGCCTGTTGGCTTCCACCTGAAGCTAAAACTCGAAGGGTGATTGCCAGTCTCTGCGTAATTTCTACACTACAGGCATACTGTGCGTACACTGATGTACGATAAATGGCTGCACACGACGAACTAAATCGTTTAATCTACCTGCAGACATTCGGAAATATCTGAAGTGCATTTCCTCGTCCATGTCTCTCAGTGGCCGGACAAGCACAGAAAATTCACCCTCCTTCTGCCTCATCAGGTTCACGGGTCGCACGTACCATCTCCTCCGACGCCTTCTCTCGTTTCTGCCTTTTAATTTGAGTAATTTCACTAAAATTAACTGTTTTTCCACCTCAATAAGCTCCAACTCCAACATGATCCGCTCTTTCAGTCGCCATTGCTTGTTGTAGTAGCCTAAACTCAAAACACCCGCGAGGAATCTAAACACAGTGGAACATTAAAACCCGCCCCCGCCAACTAGCGTTTCGGCGGTGCAACTGCAGAGCAACGCAGACATAACGCAGAAGTATAAATCCTCACGACGGCGTCGCCTACGTGCGTAGCCTACGACGTACACAACGCCGTACACTCGACGCAGAAGTATAAATTGGCCTTTACTCTCACAAATACACACACACACACACACACACACACACTCACTCACACCCTCACTCTCGCTCATTCACACACACACATACATACATACACATGCACTCACTCGCGCACACACACTCACTCGCACACTCACTCACTCACTCTCGCACACTCACTCTCGCACACTCACTCTCGCACTCTGACTCACTCACACACTCACACACACAGATACATTATCACACACACACAAACAATTTTCTCTATAGCGAAGGAAAATTGAATGAATGATTAGCTAGCTTAATGCTAATTCCAGTACTCACCGGGTTGCTGAAGTGCTTCCACTATTGTTCGGCAGCATTTTTCTTTTTTTATTCTGTCATGGTACTCCCTCGATGAAACATCAAACAGGCAGGAGTACTGTTGCCACAGCTCCACAAACCTTTCCTCCATTTCATAACTCCACCTAGCAGCACCATTGTCTGTCTTTCGTTTCGCCATTTTTGAAAGCTGTGTAGCCTACGGAAAAGCTTCTGTGCTCCTATTGGTCAACGTCATACATGTGACGGAACCCGTAATGGAGGACCCGGAAAAAATTACAGTTTTTCTCGATTGTTTACACACATTTTCTGGTACTTGAGACACAATGACCACAACATGTAACTCATTCACCAACCCCCTGAACCAATTCTGCTAAACTACAAGCACAATTCCTGCTTTACACTCAAATTGCAGTTCTAAAACAAAACACAACACACAATTCTCTGCTTTTGGCACAATTTTCATGCAGAAAATCTCTTGTTTTCACAAGGAACACACTGCCATTCAAATATGCACACTGACTCATCACCTGGGCAAACACCCGTCACACAGTTTTACAATTAGCAATCAGAGCTTTAGCATAAAAGGGCAACAGGTGAGCTCTTCAGTGGAGCAATGGATGCCAACATTGGATTTTTTTTTTTTTTTTTTTTACTGTAACTGTATACAGTAAATTCTTCTGTTTTGTATGTAGACCACTGTATGTGCAGCTTTGTGTTGGTTGGGATGTACACTGTGTACATTGTTTTTGTGGGAAAAATAAAATATATTTGTTACCATGTGTGTGTTCTGAGTATAAAAACAATATTCTCAAATATTTTACAACACACTTATGTATGTACTGTCTGTAGTAAGTGTAACACTGAACAAAAAAAGGCCTAAGTCATTATGATGAATGGAGAAGAAGTGTTTTCCATTCATCATAGTGTTTTACATTGAGCACATCAGTGTTCAACAGGTTCTTATAAATGTCTATTCATATGATGGTTTGTGTGTGTCATTTGAAAACAAAATACCATTTTGAGAAGAAATAACATTGTTTTGAATGTAAAGTTTCATTTTGCAGGAGAATTGAGGGGTTTTGCCCATTGTGTGTGTTTTTTTGGATTTGTGTGTAGAGTTCTGAGAATATGAGGCATGCTTTCAGAAAATGTGTGCAAACAATCGAGAAAAACTGTAAACATGCTAGTCTTTTTATTGTGATGTCATGAAGCATCGCAGACGCGGCGTCGGTTGTTGTCCACTATGAAACACTATACGAGATGAAACGATTGAATCTTGCGTCCCGACGCCCGTTGTCGTTTACGAATCCCCACGACACCTTACGTGAAACGGATTGTGCCAAAATCTGGCTAAAATCGTGTAATCTGAACCAGGCATAAGGGACCTTAAAGTTATTCCCAAAGTGCATTGCTCATAAAAGTCATGCCATAACTCTGAAAGCACATCCCTCAAAACCCCCCCTTCATCAACAGCATTTTCCAGCCGTCCATCGGGAAGAATGACTTTCGTCACAAAAAATTTTCAATAAGCTGTCGAAAGGCCTGACCGCGATGAATAACAAGAATTTCCACTGCCTGTTTCAATTAAAGTGCTACTCCCTACATAAATTAGGTCTGACTTGTCTGAATTGTTTCGCTGTTGAAGTGTGTCTAATTGTGTGTCACTAGTGATGGCCTTCTTCTTGGTTGTCAAGTAAAAACGCAAGCTTGGTAATTTGGTCAGGTCATAAAGTTCTCCAACTGTAATCTGCTCATCTATTGTTTGCTCTTGAAAGTCTGTTACATCGACCACAAAATCTGTGAAGCTTCCCACGGAACATTTCTCACCAGGAAAAAACAACTCGGCAGCTGTTGTGGCAAAAATTCTCATTAAACAATCATCACTGCGTAAGAGACATTTCTGAGTCAAATTTTCTTTTAAAAAGTATTTCTGTCAGGACCACTACCGTCAAATATGATTGACAATTAGCATACAGTTTGGATTGGCGGCATGGTTCCGTTCTGGGCGAGAACTCCCTGCGCATCCATGCAGCCTAGCATGGATAAGAGCAGGGAGAGCAGCAATAATCCCCCTTGGGGTAACAGAACAGAACCAACATGAATGTATGCAAATATATTTAATTCAAGATTTTAAAGCACAACATTATTCGATAATTATTCTGATTCAAGGGGAATCAGAATGTCAAATCCTGACAGGGCGAGAGGAGGAGCTGGGGATGGAGGAGGGTAATTAGCTCCTGAGAAACGCGATAGCTGCTGCTGTTAATACTGAAGGAGCTTATATGTACAGTGCCCTCCACAATTATTGAACCCCCTGGTAAATATGATCAAAATGGGCTGTAAAAAATAAATCTGCATCGATTATCCTTGTGATCTTTCATTCAAAAAATGTGCAAAATTCTAACCTTTCATTGAAGTAAAAGAATTGAAAGTGGGGGGAAAATCACATTATGAAATAAATGTTTTTCTCCAAAACACGTTGGCCACAATTATTGAAACCCTTTTATTAAATACTTTTTGCAATCTCCTTTTGCCAAGATAACAGCTCTGAGTCTTCTCCTATAATGCCTGATGAGTTTGGAGAATAACTGACAAGAGATCAGAGACCATTCCTCCACACAGAATCTCTCCAGATCCTTCAGATTCCCAGATCCATGTTGGTGCTTCTTCTCTTCAGTTCAGCCCACTCATCAGGTCAGGGGACTGAGACGGTCATGGCAGAAGCTTCATTTTGTGCTCCACAACAAATTTTTGTTTTGATTTTGATGTTTGTTTTGGATCGTTGTCCTGATGGAAGATCCAACCACGGCCCATTATAAGATTTCTAGCAGAAGGCGTCAGGTTTTGATTTTTTATCTGTTGATATTTGATAGAATCCACAATGCCATGTATCTGAACAAGAAGTCCAGGACCTCCAGCAGAAAAATATGCCCACAACATTAAAGATCCAATGGTATATTAAATTGTACACATGGGGTACTTTTTATCCTTGTGTTCACCAAACCCATCTAGTGTGTTTGCTGCCAAAAAGCTCTGTTTTAGTCTCATCTGACCACAGAACCCTGTGTTGTTTGAAGATCCAGTCGTGTCTGACAATTAAATTTGCTGGAATTTGTTTTTGGATGAGCGAGGAGTTTTTTTTTTTAAACCCTCCCAAACAACATGTGGGGATGTAGGGGTTGTTTGATAATTTTTTTTTTAGGCTTTCTGACCCTAAGACTCAACTAATCTCTGCAATTCTCCATCTGTGATCCTTGGAGAGTCTTTGGCCACTCAAACTTTCATACTCGCCGTGCATTAAGACAGTATAGACACACGTCCTTTTCCTGGCAGATTCATAACATCTTTAGTTGGTTATAACTTCTTAATTATTGCCCTGATGGTCAAAATGGGGATTTTCAATTCTTTAGCTATTGTCTTACAGCCACTTTCTAGTTTGTGATGCTCAACAATCTTTTGCTACGCATCAGAACTGTATTCTGTGGTTTTACTCATTGTGATGGATGATTAAGGGGATTTGGCCTTTGTGTTTCCTCATATTTAAACTCCTGTGAAACACGAAGTCATAGCTGGACAGTTTCATGTTCCTAGTCACCCTGGTGTACTAAAAAAGGTAAATATTAATGGGAATATACTTCAGAGATATTTTACTCGTAAAAAATTCTAGGGGTTTCAATAATTGTGGCCAACATGTTTTGGAGAAAAACATTTATTTCATAATGTGATTTCCCCCCACTTTCAATTCTTTTACTTCAATGAAAGGTTAGAATTTTGCACATTTTTTGAATGAAAGATCACAAGGATAATCGATGCAGATTTATTTTTTACAGCCAATTTTGATCATATTTACCAGGGGGTTCAATAATTGTGGAGGGCACTGTATATGGTGATAGGTGTCGTATTACTATAGGTAGATGTGGATCAGCTGAGGGTCAGCTGATGCAAGCTTGACTAACGTGACCTGCCAGAACTAACGCTACGCTTGATTTATTCTTGCAAGAATAGGCCCAGTTGCCCACACAGAAGTGACCCAAAGTACACTGTGGAGCAAGTGCGACAATCAGGGAAGGACAGAGCCGCCTTTTATATAATTTCTCAATATTTCTATAGTTTCTGCTTACAGGCTCTCTTATCTATTCCTAAATTCCTCTGGTCCTAAATCGGACCACCTCTGACCCTAGGGTATCAAAAGTATAATTTCAATGTCTTACTGCAAATAAATGAAATTCAATACTGTAAATCAATGAAAATCAAAATTTTCCATTACAGCAGCCTTTTCAAGTAGATATTTTTTTGTTTAGTCCTTTGACACGCAAATTTTCCGTGTACCCCCACCTCTTTTTGTTCGGACCTGAATAAACTTCCCTTCTCGAAATCTCCATTTCATCCCATTTCAATATTTCGCATACTCTTTTGAGCATTTTTTGACATTCTTTTTTCGCATACATTGCTCATGTATGAGTGTCACCTCTGCTTCTTGCTTGCCTGGTTCTTAGCCGATCAAAAAGTTTAGATTTTCTATTCTTGTTCTTTTCGCCATCTATGAATATCCAGTCGGTCACTATAGGCAGGCAGATATTCCTTCAGCTGGTCATCTGTCATAAGCTGTATGACACTGCAAACAATCTGCAAAAAGAATACAATTTAAAACACTTTAGATATAAGTTTACCAATCTCTGATGACAGTGATCCTGTGAGGTATAATTCAGAAATATTAAAGATTTGACTGAACGGAAACTTGTTGTATGAGATCTGAACTGAGCTGGACGATGACATTACTGTTTTCTGCAGAGCTGCTTTATAGCTGAATTGAACTCATTTCATAATTGATCTTACAGAGTTATTGAACGGTACTGAACTGACTTCAGCTGAACAATGACACCAATTGATATTTATTACAACCGTTATTTTCTTGTTTCTTACTGTAAAGTTGCTTTGAAACAATCATGGTTTCACAGAGAAGGCTTAAACTAGTCCCAGACTAAAATGCATTATTGAGCTGTTTTAACTGAAAGCAACTTGCACTGATAAAAATTAAAATATCTCACTTCCATTGTTTTGTCTCAAGATGCAGACCAGTAGACTAATGTTTTCTTTTTCTTTTTCTAAGACACGTATATTAAAGCTACTTAAATGTCTTAATTGAACTAAGGCATAATCCTGGCCAATATGTATTGTATTAAAGGACAAGTTCGGTATTTTACACTTAAAGCCCTGTTTACAGATCGTTTCTGATGAAATAGAACGGTTAAAGGGATACTCCACTTTAAAATGAAAATTCTGTCATCATATACTCATCCTCATGTTGTTTCAAACCTGTATTAATTTCTTTCTTCTGCTGAACAGAAAGGAAGATATTTAGAAGAATGTCAGTAACCGGACAGTTTCTGGTCCCATTGACTTCCATAGTAGGAAAAAATATATACTATGGAAGTCAATGGGACCAGAAACTGTCTGGTTACTGACATTCTTCTAAATATCTTCCTTTCTGTTCAGCAGAAGAAAGAAATTCATACAGGTTTGAAACAACATGAGGGTGAGTATATGATGACAGAATTTTCATTTTAAAGTGGAGTATCCCTTTAAGATTAAATTTTGGACACATGCTGCTGTCCCGAGAATTTTAGGTTTCTTTTCTGCTCTAAACAATGTGCGCCGCCATGACGACGACTCCGGTTGCCTACTTCCGGTTCATAGCGATCGACCTACTATCTGTACTAGCAGCGAGAGAATGAGTTCAGGCTCCACATGTGCTGTTGCTGGTTGTTTTAACAATTCAAAGAAGATACAAAACTTTTTTAGAAACTGAGTGCTTTGAGCATAAGATAAAAAGGAGAGAATGCCCATATCCGGTTCCGTATCAGCTATATTCAATGCCAGAGAGTAGACGGTTAGAGTGGTTAGCTGCGCTAAAACTGAAGCATCCACCGAAAAAGGTGTATGTCTGTTCGCACCATTTTGTTCACAAACGGCCCACGGATGACCATCCCAACCCGGAATTATACCTTGTATATGACAGACCAGTGGTGAAGAAGAGACATGCAATTGTTCGTGTCGGAGCGACAGGTAAGCCACCTTTAATGTTGAATTGTGAAGCTTCACAATTAAATATGGCCATTAAAATGATTTATGCCTCCTCTGAATGTTACTGTAGTCAGCTGCAAATATGGCTTGACGGCTTGAGGTTTCTCAGTGGTTTACAGTAGTATCAGATGTACTTAAAAACATACTTAAAGTTTACCAAAGTTTGACTCCAAGAAAGGCCTAATTTTCAAAATGGCGGCTGTCAGGTCCTTAAAATGACAATTACTCCATTGTATTCCTCCTAGACCAGGAATACTGGTGCCCAATACATGTTTGGGCCATGTAATATTCTAATTAGCATATCTGCATGATGAAAAAGTGATAAGTACAATTATATATTAAAGCAATTGGTTACAAGCATATTCAATTCAATTCAGACTCAACTAGGACCTAGGCGACCAGTTCATACAGAAAGAACCCGGGAACCAGGGGCCGCATCTAAATCCAAGTTGTAAAACCTAATAAAAGTGTGCGGAGAGGACCAACCTGCCGCCACACAAATATCCTCTAAAGGAACTCCCTTGAAAAGAGCCTGGGAGGACGCAATACTGGAGCTGAGACAGCAGATCTCTCCTGATAGGAATCTGCCAAGGGGACCCCTCCATCAGGGAGCTAATTTCCGAGAACCACGTCTGGGATGGCCAGAATGGGGCTACCAGAAGGAGACGGATTCCACACTCCCTCACTCTGCAAAGGACTGCAGGGATTAGCTTGACCGGAGGGAATGCATACAGTCTCAACTCAGGCCACGGATGAGCGAGGGCATCTATCCCCAGAGGTGTCGGATGAGACAGGGAAAACCACACTGTGTCGAGCTCTGCAAAGCAAAGAACTCCACCTCCGCCTCGCCAAATATGCTCCAAATTTGAGCCACTGTTTGGCAGTGCAACATCCATTCCCCCGACTTGAGCTTCTGTCTCGACAGAAAGTCCGCTGCGACATTCAGGTACCCTGGAACGTGAACTGCTCTCAGCGAAAGAAACCAGTCTTGAGCCCAAAGGAGGAGGCGGTGCGCATGCCTGTCGAGGGTGCGCGACCGCAAGCCTCCATGGCGATTTACATGGGGCACCACTGCCATGTTGTCCATCCTGACAATGACATGACAGCCCATCAGGGCCGGGAGAAAATGATCCAGGGCCAGAGAGACGGCTTGCAACTCGAGGCAATTTATATGCCATGAGAGAAGCTCGCTCGTCCAAACACCGCACGCCGGTCTGCCCTCGAAGACCGCACCTCAACCAGTCAAAGAGACGTCCGTCGTGACAACCTGGCGAAGGCAAAGTACAATGCCACTTTTATACTCAAAACATCTATAGAGGATGCATTACATATGTATTACCAGCAACCACCTCATTCTCCTTACCATAATTTAGAGGGGTACAGGTGCTTTGCCATAAACTGATCAGGATTGGTGGATGCTCTAGAAGGAACCTTTTTAGCTGAACTTGCAGTTATTCTCAGTTAGTCTATTTTCTTGCATTGTGCCACAAATCGGAAGAACTCTGCTCACTTGTTTCAGATTATAAAGTAGAAGCCTGTGCACTGCTCACTTGAACATACAACTCATAGAAACTTTTACATGTCTCACATGTGAGATCAGAACCGGCATGGGTTTGATGGGGTCTTAAAAATCTTGCATCTACTGCAGTATTTGCAAGGCTACAGGGTTGCACTACTGGTTTTATACTGTAACACTTGCCCAATAGACTGTTTTTTAACAGAAAAAGTGGCTTTGTTGGGTCTTTGTCTACATTGTTTATAAATTCTGCATGTGACATATATTGTGGGGTGTTTGGTAGTGGCTGCGCACCTGACACCCTAATGCTAAATTCATCCCCTGCCCTGTGGTGGCTGAAGTTTATGTCCCTCAGTCGTTTTGGCTCAATGTTCCTGACTGTCCCTGCATTCCACCTGCGCTGCTCATCTGTACACGCAAGCCCTGTCTTCCCGGTAGTAACTGCATTCTCAACCTGTAATGAGCACAATCACCTAATACGTTACCAGAGTCTGATCTATATCCATTTGCTATGTGTTTCAGATTGTGTCATCCCCACACTGTTAAACTAAAGCGAAAAAAAAAAAACATTCATCTTTTTATTAAATCACAGATAAAAACAAAGTGAATTTTTTTTTCTTCATACCTTCCAAAGGATAGCTGCTGCATGACTGCACGATCTTCCTAACCCAGCAACACATGAACATCCGACAGTCTCTATCACCCCCGACTGCTGCAGCATAACCCAAGCAATAAGTTTAGGCTGGTTAGCACTTTGACTCCTGTCTACCTCTGCTTTCAAAAAGACATAGTCTCTCCGTGCTTCAGTAAAGAAATGTGGCGACTTTATTACAAAAAAAGTAATTAAGGCCTCTGTGCTTTTGTAATTGCGCATCTCCTCAACGATCTACACCCTCCGAAAAGATAAAATAATTAAGGATGTCAATATGGCTAACTCCTGGCCATAGCTTCATGTCATCCACCCAACCTGTCAATTTTGAGGGATGTGGAACTCTGATACGGTCGACTTCACGATCTTTTTAGATTTCATCGGCGGTGTGTAGCCACCGACTACTTCCCATCTTGACCCATCTACTACTTTAATTACTACAAACTATCACCGTAGCCTTTACGCTAGTGCTAGCATGCTATGTAAACAAACACTTCAACCGGAAGTAGAAAACCGTTTAGTCAGTTGAACCCGCTATGAATCATGGGAAATAGAACGGGCGAAGAATAAGGTGAATATTCACGCACTTTGGTCACTGAAACACCGGGCGATGTGTACAGTTGTTTCTGCGTATGATAGGAAAAAAGTCAAACGGCCATGGAAAATGCGACTTAGAGTGAAGAAGAGATTGTTTCATTCTTACCTTTATAGTTCGAAAAGTTCACTCAGAAAAAAACCTTATATTACAGTCAGCAATGTGTAATATGAGGACGTCCAATGCTAAAGCCTTTATGTAAACAGGTCATGTGTTGTGTTTTTCCAGTCAGACGCTGACACCGCAAATAAGCAAAAAAGGACTTTAACTCTGGGTTTAGGAATGTGCAGTGTGAAGCGGCAGCTTATGAATACCCAGGATTAATTAACCCCGGGGTAGGATTCTGTTCACCCCGGGTTTAGAATGACCCAGGATTTAGAATGACCCAGGGTTAACTATTTCAAGTGTGAAAAGCCCCAAAGAAATACAGAATGACAATATGCTATATGCCAGTGGGCAAGAAAATAATGTCTTTACTGAAAAGATTTAGGCCTACTGTTTTCACAACTTTCTATTAGAAGAATCAGAAACCAAATTAAGTTTTAAGGCCTCAAAAAAGTCCTTTTAAAGATTTTAAAAAAGGCTTAGTAATTTTACACGTCAAAAACAAAACACGATGGATTAAATAAACACCACTCTTCTTTCTTATAATGTGTGAAATTACGAATTTTCATATAAAGATTCCATCAAAATATTTAAAATGTTTTTCCAGAGATTCTTGGTAGGCTATTGGCATACTTGCAGTTGCAATACTTCACAACCAATAAAAACACATCATGTCTTCACAAATGTCTTAATATTCGGAGCAATTTGTATAATCAGAAATAAACCTTTGTATTTTTTAAGACTCGAAAAAAAGACACTTCATTAATTTTATAACAAATTACAAAAATATACCACTCTTTCCCAGTTGATGTTCTCTACATATCTATAAAAAATAAAAATAAAAATGCTTACGTACTATGTCCCTTCATAAACATAATTAGTGATGTGGGGAAACGCTTTTCGAATCAATTGAACCAATCGCTTCACAAAACGATTCAGTGTTTCGAAGCGCTGGAAACGGCGCAGGCTCGTGACCCCTGCTGGTCAAAACGGTGTAATGCAACGAAAACTCAGGCCAAATCTCAAATACTAACCAACTGCATGAAAACACCTCTTACAAACCCATTAAACGTTTTATTAAAGGTGTAATCTATTAAATGAAATTAACAAATCATATAATGCCATTAAATATGAAGTGTCTTTTTGTTATTTTGTGAACAAATGTGTCATTAAATACAAATGTATTGATCCGAGATCGGCTAAAAAACATACAGACATTGGTTCATTGGTTTGAATATTTTTTTTGTTATTTTTTGTTATTTTTATTATGTATCAAACATAAAGTATCGAAAATATATGTTAAGTTTCACACACACATGTAATTCATTGAAGTAGTAGCTGTGCCTTTATAGTAACAGATTATATATTTTAACTGAAATGATTTGGAAGAATCAAGCCCTTAAAACATTTGAAATAGTTTATATCTTCATATGGTATGAGTATTTTAACACTGGAAAAATAAATGGATCAGAGTTTCATCCTTATTCCCACAAAAGTGAACCACGGACATTTCGAAACATATCAAAATAATTATGACGTAACGAAGCCTGGTTTACTGAAATCACGTGACTTTTGGCAGTTTGAAACGCGCTCCGATTCACTGGTTCGAAACAAACGATTCGCAAAAGATTCGAATAATTAGGCGGAAATGGCTCCAAAAGCGAGAGCATATTATGAGAGCCAGCGCATTCCATAATAAAATACACATTCTTCATACTTAAAAGTGACATCTGTGTAATTAAACAATTGGCTAACCAAAATAATGTAATTCTTTGCCCAATAACTTATCATAATAAATGGATTAATTTCCCATATCCTTGCTGTGACAAATGACATAGCTATGTGGAGATAAGTTGTTTATAAAAAAGATAGTTTGACAGGAATTTTATCAGAGCTGTAGTTAAAATAACTCAAATAAAATGTACTGTATTGTTTCGTATTTTTCTCCATATCCATTTAAATATTTAAGTTCAGTTAAGCACTGGTCAATAGTTCTACTAGAGACTTTTATTTTGCTTTTATTCTTCTTCGCGTGACGTCATAAGCACTGCGCCCGCGTCTTCTCTAATGTCCGCTGGATAAAAGGTTTGTGTTTTCAGCGGTATAAAACCATACAAAACGTTCACACATTTTTACACATTGTGCTCCGGCAACTTGGTAATCTTACTACAACTGTTTTGTTTAATAAAATGTTGAAATTAATGTTGGTTGTTATTGATTGTATTTACAGTGCATGCGACGTGTTGATAACGTCTTTTACCACAAACCTTAATGTCTGAGTGTTATAGTCCTAAGATCACCCGTAACAGAATACTGTGTTTTGCCTTTTTTTTTCCTTTCGATTTGATCTTCATCCTCGTCTCGATCGTAATCGCTGACCCGTTTCCAAACAAGCAAGAAAAGCCAGAGGTTTGTCGATCGAGATCTGCGTGACGATGGAGTTTATTAAAGTGGAGATTGTGGATCTGACTGATCTAGAGCCATTCAGAGTCAAAGAAGAAGAAACCGAGGAACAAAGAGGTTGGTGTCTGATCCTGAATAGATGGAAAATATAATTATGATGTTGTGTGTATTTGTTTACCAACGTTTGATGCCATTTTATCACATCAATAATCATAGTAAAATAATTCATCTTTTTACCTGCCCTCCAAATGAGGTTCATTTATTCATCATCTTTCACCATTGTTGTTCTTGAATTGATTAACACCGACTTGTTCGTTTCAGACCTGACTGAAGTGGAAGAGGAGAGTCAAGACCAGAATGAAGTGGAGAAAAATCAGGAGCCTCAGAGCTTCACATCAGGAGAAAACTCACAAATGACACAAAGTCCAGGGGCAAAAAAATCGTTTGGATGCCCACATTGTGGAACGAGTTACAAATGTAAAGAAGACCTTAAGGATCACATGACTATCCACAGCGAGAGGCCGTACACGTGCCTTCAGTGTGGGAAGAGTTACACGCAAAAAATCAACCTCCAGAACCACTTGTTAATTCACAACGGAGACAAGCCTTTCACATGCACTCAGTGCGAAAAGAGCTTCACGCGCAAGGGAGACCTGAAGAAACACATAATCTGTCATTTCGGAGAGAAGCCTTTCACGTGCCATCAGTGTGGGAATAATTTCAGACATCAAGGAAACCTCACAAGTCACATGAAAATTCACGTGGGCGAGAAATCAAGCCGAAGTCCTCACAGTGACAAGAAAATTGCGCAAGTGTGCAATTTCAAAACTCCTGTGCTCTATCATGCTGGAGCGATGCCCTTCAAATGTGATCGTTGCGGTCAGAGGTTTATCCTGTCCGCACACTTAAAGAGACACCTGAGATGGCACGCAAAGGAGAAATCCTGAGTGGCTTATGCCTCGGCGAGTTTGAAAGAACCATAAAATATACTGTGTGTGTGTGTTGGGTGTGGGAATGCAGCGAGTATCCTGTACATGAGTTTTCACCCGGTCGCAGAGAAAAGCATTGTTTCAATTAGTGATGGCAAATTTAAGAAAATATTGAGAAATATAAAGAGCAATTTTAGAATATTACAGGGTAGTTTATTAAAATAAATCTAGATCTAGATTGTGCTTGTTTGTGAAGCACAAATCAAAATATAAATTTGGAAAACGAATAACATTGCTTTTGTTTATGTTGGGACTAGCAGTTGTAAATCATATGAATTGTAAATACTTTAATTATACAAGAGGGTTGCTAAATAATATTGTATCTTCCTCCATGTTAGTTTAAGCATTAAATTTAGTTAAAGCTGTTGAGAAGTGATGTGTGGAGAACTGAGCGATACTTGCGTTGAGACCTTGAGTGACTATTGCTGAAAATCCCAGATAAAAACACACTTGCTTGCGCATGGTGAGAGAGTAACCGAGCCGGTGGCTTGAAAGATCACACTGTTTTATGTAACTATCAAATGAGAAATGAAATGAATTGAGCTGATTAATGGCGCTATATTTTCTTCTCTTGAGGTGCGTTTTAGTTATTAGAAGTGGATTCATTGTTTCCTCATTGAAGAATTTTGCAACATTGCTGATTTGATAATATGACATGTTTTTTTTCTCCTGTGTATGACTGTAAAGATGTTCTGAATTAATCTGTATCGTATAAAGTGCTATATAAATAAATGTGACTCAAGCAGTGTTGGCTATGTACATGTGAAATGCATAAATTCGTTACATTCATCTGTTTCAATCTCTTGACTTTCCCCAGTGATCTACCGTACTCATGATCATCGGCTGGGAAAAGTAATGATCATTGAATGACATTGGATTTGATCCCAGAAAATGTAATAACAGATTTCAGGGTAACACAGATTCAACATTTGCAGAAATATATATATAATCCACAATCCACCAGCATATACCAGTAATACAATAAATGTTCTCATTCCACTTTGCTCGTAATAGGTACACTTTATCTTCTCGCCTTCCACATTGAACGTCTGAACCCAAAAAAATTCACCTTTCTCCTAAATGAAGAGATAACACTGATCAGTCATGTTTAACTCTGGTTAATCAACTTAATCAAAAGAGCTGAACAAAAGAACACTCAAGTTTGCTTAATAAAATATGAAGCACCGACACCAAAAAGCATAGTGGGCTTATTTGGATAACAGGATATCTTAAATGGTACACATGAAACACTCCAGAGCTCTTATTTGTATTAAAAAATATAATTTTGGCAGTTTATGATGAGCGATTATTATTTGATTTAAAAGACACTTCTGACGTATCCGAAGGCTATTCAGATATCCATGAGAAAATATCTTGGACTTCGTAGGTGTTATTTTTTATTGGCTTTACTTTTGTAAAATATGTTGAGTACTGAGGCTCAATGGTCTCTTTAGCCTTCAGTGATTGCTAAGAAATTCATTCACATATTGCCTTATTTTCTCATGCAGGTCCATAAGAGCTTTTGTCCATGATCATTTGCACACGTGGCATTAGGTGACAGAAAAATTCAATATAATTCCTTGCAAAATCACGGATAAAAAAATAAATTGGAATAAGTCATTATGGAATGAGCCCTTTCAGACTTAAAGAATCATAATTTAATAATGGTCATCATTTTTTTTTTTTTTAACAGTACATATAGCCAGATGACAATTCTTAAAAAGTCCACGTATAATCTAATTTTTTTTTTCTAGAGGCATTTGCAATCGAATTGCACAGACCACCATAGTTCATTTCAATTGAAGATTTTAATGGTCTAATAATGTTCTGAAATTTGGATGGTATCACATGACAGAAACCATGAAAAGCTACAGAAAAAATCATGTCCACTGGAATGAATGACGGTCTGAAAGTGTTAATATGCAACTATTTACTGATTGCCACTATTAAGGCGCTGACCATTTATAGAATGATTTTATCTAAAGTAACACAGCAATTATGATTTTTGGGCCTTATAGGATGTCTGGGAACGTACATAGTGTATTTCCGAGGCTAAATAGAAATCATGAAAAATCCAGGCACATTAAAGGGTTCAGTAACTCTCAAGCATTAGATCTGCATCAAGCTAACATGCTTAAAGCTCGACTCTTTGTAAAAACTAGATTCAGTGCTGCTTTATTACGACCCAAAACAGCTTTAATTATGCCTGCTGCACTTAAGCAATAAAAAATTACATACTGTCTGAGAAAGTACAACATTTGATGAGAAACACCTCACAAATGTACTCATTGGGTTAACGTCAAACTCCAATTTGATTGGTTGCACGACTGGCAATTCTCAGGAGTTACATTAGGGTACACGAGTTATCAGTTTGAAAGAGAGCAAAGACATGTTTACGAGGTGCCGGGCCGCAACAATTAGCATGTCGGATTGTTAAATTGGAAAATGTTTTCAAAGTCAGTGCCATCAATCTCTGATAACCTTGAGCACATCTGTATATTCAGATTTGTTAAGAATTACAGAATACCATATATACCACACCTGGCCATAATGTTAAAAAAGTTGACACCGATTGCTTTAGATGATGGTCAGGCAATAAAGTTCAGACCACCAATACTTTGTCAGACAACTAAACCGAAGATCATATCTCATTTGAGATATAAAAACGTCACCCTCTGGAAGTATGGAACAGATGAACACTTAAAACGAATACTTGCTGAAATGATTTTAATAAACACATTTCAAGGAACATAACAGAAAATCAACACTGGCTTTCACAGTGCAGTGCCTCAACACCGCCCCATCCAGCCAGAGGCACGACAAACAAATCTCGGGAAGTTTGAGTCAGAACTACTTGTTCTGGGAACTAGGAAGACGCATTTCTATTCTTCCGCTCATGCAGATCTAGTGTGGTCTTTCAGTGAGGGATTTAGATGTTAATAAGCATTATTTATTTAATACAAAAAAAATCGTGGAATAATTATCCAACACTCCGCTGGTCCAAGTTCAGGCCAAAGTGATTTCTAGGTTTCTTCGGAGAGAATCCTGTAAAAACATTAACAGCATTAAGTGATGAAACCATTTATTCCTGACCCAGAAAGACACGAGTAGTTCTTGAATGTGACAAAAACCAAATGAGCAAACCTTGAAGAGGCCCGTAGACTCACTGGAGGGTCACATCCCACGAACGCTCGGTTATCATACGAGTACTGCAGCAAAGCACTGAAGCACGGGTCCTGCAGGAATAGATGCGCACACACACACACACACACACACACACACACACACACACACACGCGCACGCATTTAGACAAACACTACGAGAAGGACCAAATGAAGCCGTATGCCAGGCACCATCAACAATCCAGAATTATTTCTTCAATAGTTTTAATTACACAAACACATTTTAGAGCATTAATAGTGTAGTCAAATAAAGTTAAAATCTGTAAATTATCAGTATCATAGTGAACTTGCTCTTCTATATCTTCAAAATATGGCATTCAGAAGTACAAGAACCAATCTCCTTTACCCCTGTGAGATATATTACCATGGTCTTTTTTTGCCCTTCCTTCCATGTAAAGAATGAGGTTTGTCTAGATAGTGAATGTAAGACTAGTTAAAATTGCAGCAAGACTCTATTCCATTCCATTACTCTATTCAGAAGCTTGTTGTGATTTTATGTGTTTGATATTTCTATATTTTTACTGCTTTGCGGAATGTCATACTAAACTACTTTTTATGTAGAGCAAGTGTTAACTCTTGAATAAAAAGACAATGAACTGCTGTATAACAGAAATTAATAAATAAAAAAAATCAAGTCAAACAGAAGTTGTCATGATTCATTTAAACCAGTGCATGGCAGCCCTGATCTACTGCTCAGGATCTGTAGAGTGGTGCAGGCATGACATCACTTTGTAGACCAAAACGCTGTAGCGAGTTCACATTTTAGCACTTCTGGTTCCATCGTCCTGAAGTCAGTGGGTTTTTTGAATGGGGTTTTGGTTAAATGGCTGAAATAAGGTGTGTGTGAACACAAGCTCAAGACACTTACACGTTTTATTCTATGGCATTAAATACATCAGTATTACCCCACTCGTGATTTTTTGAAGCTGTTACGTGTCTTGAAAAATGTGGTTGCTAAGAAGTGAGACTACAGAGGCAGTCGAGGAGAATAAACGTCATCAGACGAACAGTTAAACTCAGTCCTCTTTTACAGCAGCGTTATGCTTATAATTGTGCTCTTATAAACTATTCTACCTCAAACACACTCGGAAAAAGTTTTTAGATAAAAACTGAAAGATTTGTCGGAAGCTTAGTGATGGTGACGTTGAAGTCGTGAGACTGCGGTGTGGTTCGTTTATAGCCTTTAACTTTTTACTTCTGGCAACTGCATTTAGGCTTCAAAATTCATAAAAGTTGTGTTCATCTGTGATAATTATCTTGATGGACAAAACGTGCAAGTATCAAAAACCTTTGTTGATCACAGAACTTGTTTTTGCCGATAATCCAAAAGCCTATGGGAAAATCCTATTGGGTTTTTGTAGAGGGAACGCGTGTAGCGCCCCTCAGTGGATTCGTTTTTGCATATCCATACAAAAGACATTCAGTTACTGCAAGTAAACAAAGCTTTAAATCTCACCTTGATTAAAATGTGTGGGTTTCCGATAACAATGAGGAGAGCTTTGGCTCGTGTAATGGCAACATTGAAACGCTTTGGGTTGGAGAGAAATCCCAGCACGTTTTGCAGTTCTTCATTCAGCAAGGACTCATTGGACCGGACCTACAGTTAACAAAAAGAGAAAAGTTTATTCATCTTAGAAGAAAGACAAATCTGAACACCTGTCATTTATACATATGTGTTAATTCATTTAACAGACCACTTCAAACATTTCTTCTAAACATTCATTATAATACAGTAGATGTTTAACCAGTTTCACCAGATTTATTAGGATGGTTATTAGTTTGTGTGCAAACCCTGAGCAGTATGGTAAAGTGTACAATAATAAAAAATCATCTTTATAGTTCCTGTTTTACTCCGATTTTGTTTGTCAGTCTGGTTGTTAAAAATGGCATTACATGTTACAGTGGATATAAAAGTCTACAAAATGGCCTCAGTTACTTCCAAATTAGTTAAAGTAGGTCTCTGGATTCAGAACTTTTCCACAGTTCACTTATTTCCAAAGCACCCATCCAGGAAGGGCTTCTTACCGTTGACAGGATCATGATGAGGAACTCCTGACCCTGAAACTCTTCCACTGAGCCCACCTTCACATCTCCCAGACCCACCCTGTGGAGCAGCACACGGATCTTCTCCACCTGACAACACACACACACACACACGAAATCTGGGTGATCATGGGTTTCAGGTTATATCCTGGGTATTCATAATCTGACATCTCTACATTCCTAAACTCTGGGTTAACGATCTTATTTGCATATTTGCTGTGTCAGTGTCATTGACTGGACAAACTATGCAAACCGTTTACATAAAAGCTCTAGCACTGCACATCCTTGTATTATATATTGCCGACTGTGAAGTTTCATTCTTACCTTTTATAGTTTGAAAAATCCATTCAGAAAAGTACTCAAATTGGTGAGTTTTCCTAGCCTGGTAATACCAGACTCTGCTACTTCACTTTGCTTCGTATACAGAGTCTGGAAGGGCATAATAGAGAAGTGTTTTCTCTCTCGCGGGGGGGCGCTTGTCTGAAGTTTAAAATCATTGGTTACCCGTAAGCCAATCACATAACGTTTGGTTATGGCGTGTGTTATGCGCATGCTCAGCCACATCTAACTTCCACTGTAAACGCATGTATGATGCAAAAACTAAACCATCGAGCGAAATACCGGGGTGAACATGGCTGTGAATGACTTTTGGAGATTATGTGAAGTAAATCTATGCATCCACGGTA
Organism: Leuciscus leuciscus; assembly: GCF_965113295.1. Taxonomy (NCBI): domain Eukaryota; kingdom Metazoa; phylum Chordata; class Actinopteri; order Cypriniformes; family Leuciscidae; genus Leuciscus; species Leuciscus leuciscus. The sequence goes on from NC_138730.1 coordinate 11,792,169, forward strand.
CAATCAGCGTCTACGTCACGGCTCTCAGCCCGCCCTCTGTTCGTTGATTGGCCCGGCTGTTTTCAGGCCGGTGGAAAACTGAAAGATAGGCTGCTATATCAGACTGACTACAGGAGCGAAATGAAATTAGCGGAAGTAGGAAGTCTGACGTAGTCAGGCTAGAGTTTTCCATCACCATGTGACATTTCCTCCCCTCAAATGCTGAAACGACTGTTTACATACAGCACATGATGTTTCCGTGACTGTCCAAAGCACATGAATATGAGGCATGTGACTGGCTGTTGGTTGCTAAGCATCTAGCTGTTACATTCTAACACTGAATCATTAACAGCACAAGAGCAAACTCCAAATCATCTGTCCTTATTCTACTAGACCTGTCTGCAGGTTTTGACACTGTAAACCACCAAATCCTCCAATACACCAATTCTGACATGGGCATCAAAGGCACGGTACTTAGGTGGCTTCTGTCTAACTTTACAGGCAGATCTTTCAGGGTTTCATGGAGAAGAGGGGTGTTTGAGTCAAAACAGCTAATCAATGGCATGCCTCAAGGTTCAGTGCTGGGTCCTCATATTTTCTCTATTGACATTGGGAACAATCATACAAGGATTAGTTATTTTATCTGTCATTTCAACCTGATGATCCCACTGTCTCAACTCGTACCTCTGTCTGTCATTCTGACATCTCTGCTTGGATGGAGTATAATCTCCAGCTCAATCTTGCAAAGACGGAGCTCCTTGTAATCCTTGCAAAACCCATCAGTTGACCACAACGTCACTGTTCAACTGGAGTCTACAACACCAATACCAACCAGGACAGCAAGGAACCTGGGGGTTGTTTTTGATGACCATTTGAGCTTTACCTCACAAACAGTCGGATTGTGTGGCTTTGCGTTTCACAACATCAGGAAAATCAAACCCTTCTTGTCAGAATAATAATTTCAAGACTAGACTACTGCAATGCTCTACTAAGCCTCTGCAGACGATCCAGAATGCAGCAGCACATCTGGTCTTCAATCAGCCAAAAAGAACCCATGTTACACCCCTCCTAATTTCACTCCACTGTTTCCCAGTTGTGGCCAGAATCAAATATAAGGCTTTGACGCTTGCTTTCAGGACTGCCACTGAAACTGCACCTAATTCATGCACTTCTGCAACTCTAAAGGCCAATTTATACTTCTGCGTCGAGTGTACGCCGTAGTGTACGTCGTAGGCTGCGCACGTAGGCGACGCCGTCGTGAGCATTTATACTTCTGCGAATGTCTGTGTTGCTCTGCAGTTACACCGCCGAAACGCTAGTTGGCGCGGGTGGGTTTTAATGTTCCACTGTGTTTACATTCCTCGCGACTGTTTTGAGTTTAGGTTTCTACGAGCAATGGCGACTGAAGGAGTCATACAGATGGCTGTATTTCCGCACTTCTTTAAGCAATCTCTCGGTCACTTGGTCTATTTTCATGGCTCTTCACTGATCTTCGGAATTAAAAAATGGCGGGCGGGCGGTGCAGAGTGCAGAAGATCATTCCGGAAATGCGTAGGAGGAAACGCGATGCTATCCAGCCGACCAATCACAGATCTTGCGGTCCGCGTCGCTGCGACGCGTAGTTACATTTTTGAGGAGGTGCGCGTCAGGGTACGGCGAAGGGTACGGCGAAGGGTACGACGTATGGTACACGTCAATGCGTATGCTACGCCGTACCTTCTACGCGCACCCGACGCAGAAGTATAAATTGGCCTTAAGGCCTCTCCTGCCAGTTACAGTCACTGAACAAGCAGCTCCCAGTTCCTTCACAACGAGGCATTAAGTCACTTTCCAGAACCTTCACCTTCTCTTCTCCTCTCTGGTGGAATAAGCTGCAAATCCTGCTAATCCTCCACCCAAACTGCTGGAACCATCACAACTTAAGGCAAGACACGGCAGGCAAAAAAGTCATTTTTGTGCATACCGGCCGATTTTGGTATATTTTGCTTCTATAACATGTCGTCTTTAACAGTGAAACCATAAAAAGGACAAAAGTTCACATAATTTTTAGACATTTTGTGTTCTTACATTAGTCATTTTCCTCTAACTTTGTCAAAATTTAGCATTTTTCAAACCGATATACCTCAGTTGTCGCTTTTAAAAACAGTGTGTGTTTGGTATCTGGAAAGCTCATTCTCTCTAGCGTCATGATAGCTAGTCTAAATATGGTAATTTCCTATTCAGAGCTCACCAACAGGGAGAAACTAAAGGCTGATCTGAGCCCACGAGGCGAAATTTCATTGGCTAAGGAAGATTAAAGTCCATTTCTGGTAACCTGATTTGCCAAAATGTGTCACGTGATGTGTCCCGCTAGTTTACCAGACTGAGACATCAGTGCGGTAGAGATGGGGAAAACACAGAATTTCCATGCAAAAGCATCAAAAAAGAGACGCAAGCAGCTTTCTATAGCTCGAATAAGAAAGGAAAGTACATGCAAAAAAGATTTTATTTGCGAGAAAATAGACGTTTATAGTGCATCGAAGCGCAAAATACATGCAATGAACAACGATAAGAATATCCCCGTGGATTTCAGCCCAGTTACACAGCAGTGGCTAATAATGCACATCTCGCATTTGAACGAGTTGATTGAAGAATTGATATGTCCAAATTGTATGTCAGATGCTCTACAAATAAACATAGATCCCCAAAATCAAAGGTTTTGTAGCAGTCTGTTACTAGAGTGCAAAGAATGTAAATCACGAGAAAATGGGTTCAGAAAAAGTGTTCTCATCTGGACAGGAGTCATCAAGGAGTGATGTAGCTTTTGATATAAATGTAAGAACGGTTCTGTTAGCACAAGAGTTAGGACTGGGATATGCTGCTCTAAAGAAAATATCCAAAATGTTAGGTATCCCTTTACTGCACCTGAAGACATTTCAGAGACAGAACTGGAGAGTGACAGGTAAAGTCAGCTAGTTAGAAGATGTCCCGCAATGTAAGAGGTTGTTCAGAAAATGTAGGGTAGTTAACAAGTTAATTATTCAGCCTGATTTATGTTGACATTTACAAGTTATTGTGTAATACTTAGATTAGCACTTGTATAGGTACATTGATAGATCGAACAGTCTTTTTATAAACTACTGTATACTTTTACTTCCAGTGGCAGAGATCGAGCGAGGCTTGGAGTCATTAGGAAAGGCCAGAGAGCAGGTCAGACAGACATTATTACAGAGGGGCATTTCACCCATCCAAGTGCACACACACACACACACACAGAGAAGTGGGCAGCATTTAACCACTCCAAAATCAATGCACTTATAATAGCTCCTTATTAGGGGTGTAATGATAATGATGCCACGATTCGATACAAATCGCGATACTAAACATGCAATACGATATTTTAAGCCAAAATGAAGTTTTTTAATTTTTTTTAATCAGGACCCACAAATATTCCTTCATTGCATTATATTCAACATATAGAATCACGCTTTTAATGCAGGCATTTGCTCTTACACAGATAAGCCGCGCACACACAGACTCTCCCGGTGCTCGCCATCTCCCGCATTTGAACGTATGCGTTTACTATTCACTTTGTTGTAAACCTGTTCATCATATAAAGCCATCATGTGTCTTCAGGCTTGGATTTGAATTAGACCACTCGATTGATTATTTTTACGAAACTTGAAGAAAAATGGCCCTGGTGTAAAGTCAGTCTGAAGTGATGAGGTTTCTTTTAAAAACTATTTTCCGTCATGGGGCTATGCATTTAAAATCTCGTAAAACAAGGAGGGGGAGGTTGCAAATAATAACACATTGCATCGATGTCAAACAAAACAGTAAAGAGACATAGGGTCTGAAATCGTGGCCAGATGGTGAGAAAACTGTCCATCTGCAGTACAGATACTCACCTGCTTTTTATAGGGTGCGATGACACCGATGTCTGTAGCTGGTATGGGGTTGTAGAGTCTCTTTGCTAGCTGGCAACAGTACATCATGACCTGCACTGCCTCCGCAGGATTAAACCATGATGGATTACTGCCCTCCCTCATCTCAGTGCCCTTCAAAACACAATCGACATGTACAGCAGACAAAAACATATGCAGGGCCTGAGAAGTGACATTTAAGCCTTTACATACCCGAACTCCATGAAAAATAAATGGGAAGCCCTTAGTTGGAAGTCTGTTCCAGTGGCAGAGAGCATCCACCACAGCTCTCTGAGAGCGCACACACAGCTCGCCCGCGTAAAAGAGTCGTGAAGGCAACTCCAGCAGAGCCTCGTGGGAGCGGTAGTTATAGACCAGCTTCGTCACCTACAAAACAAGGATTAAACTAGATTCAACAAAGGGGAGGTTTTGTGATGGAGAGCCTGGGAAGTGGTTCCCCATCACAGGATCTGAACAGAGCCACTCGTTTATTGCTTTATCCATTCTTGTAGTATTACTCATTTGGAGTAGTACTTATTAATCGATTGATTGGTTAATGAGTATGCTCTCAATTATTGTGGATTCCTCTCAGGTGTGTTTGTCATGTGACCATGCCATGTGATGTTCTATTTAAGCTGCACCTGTACCAATAAATAAATTGATTGTGTATTATCACTGCAACCTGTGTGAAGCATGTTTATTTTCTGTCTTTAGCCGGTATCTAGTCAAGCTCTGTTTAACAGGTTATGGGCCCAGATGCGTTGACGTTCGTGCAGATACGGCGTGAGTAGCAAGACAGTTTGTTTGCACGTTTGAATTCGTGTCTCAAGGTTTGGAGTGCCAGCACCATGAGCGAAAGGACAAGTTCACGTTGGTCTCGTCTTGTGTTCGACGAAGACGAAAAGAACTATGAACTGTGGGAGGCAAAGTTTTTGGGCCATCTGCTGTTGCAAAAATTGAAGGACACAATTTTGAATGGGCCCGCTGTGGGTGCGGATGCAGACGCACTGGCTGAGGATGTAGCAAAAAATGCTGAAGCATATGCTGAACTGATCCAATTCCTCGATGACAAAAGTTTGTCCCTGGTCATGCGAGAGGCTGCGGATGACGGGCGTGGAGCACTCAAGATCTTGCGGGACTATTATGCTGGCAAGGGTAAGCCCCGCATTGTGAGTCTCTACACAGAATTGACTTCCCTGCAAAAGCTGAGTGGTGAGAGTGTGACTGACTATGTTATACGTGCCGAGACCTCAATCACAGCGCTGAGGAATGCTGGAGAAGTATTGAGTGATGGACTATTAGTTGCAATGGTTTTGAAGGGGCTGCCAGAATCATTCAAGCCTTTTTCCATTTTTGTGACTCAAAGGGATGAGAATCTCTCTTTTGCGGATTTTAAGACAAAATTGCGGAGTTATGAGAGCACTGAAGGTATGCGCACAGCTGTGGCCGAAGACAATGTCATGGGGGCCCGGGAGCATCCAAGGAAGGCCAGTGCCCCAGCAGATGTAAGGGTGCGGAGCACTGAGAGCGGGGACATTGAGTGTTTCCGTTGTGGCCAGAGAGGACACAAGACAAGACAGTGTCAGCGTTATCAACAGTGGTACAGCCAGGGTAAGCGTATCACATGGCGAGGAGGACGGAAACAGCAGCGGCAGGACAACGCACAAGGGGTGTACGAGGAGACAGACAACACTTTTGCCTTCAAGTTGGTGACCAGTGATCGTCAGCCAGGGAGCGGTGTCACCAGAAAGGGGTTAATGGTGGACACCGGTGCGACATCGCATATCATCACCGACCTGGCCAGGTTCAAGGGCTTTGACGACCGATTCCAAGCCGAGACGCACTGCGTGGAGCTGGCCGATGGCACAAGGGGGTCGCGGAGCGCAGAGAAGCAGAGGTGTGTCTGGTCGACAACAGGGGGCGGCACCTCAGTGCCACACTGAAGCAGGCGCTGTATATCCCCTCCTATCCCCAAGACATCTTCTCCGTGAGAGCTGCAACTTCCAGCGGGGCAACAGTGATCTTCAAGGAGGGTGAAGACGTCCTGCAGTATAAAGACGGTACACGTTTTCTTATTCATGAACATTACAGGCTGTTCTATTTGCCTACTGTGCCAGTGAACAATGACTGTGATGATCAATGTATGAGTTGCCATGATATTCAGAAGTGGCATGAGATTTTGGGACACTGCAATTTTAATGATGTTCAGAAGTTAGAGAATGTTGTGGATGGTATGCAATCAAGGGTAAAGTACCCAAGTCTATGCAATGTGATGTGTGTGTCCAAGGTAAATTCACTCAGAGTAGGAACAGAAAGCCTGATGTGAGAGCCAAGTCAACTCTAGAGTTGATACACACTGACTTGGCAGGCCCCATTGACCCAAAGTCCAGAGAAGGGTATAGGTACGCACTTTCCTTTACTGATGACCACTCAAGTGCAGTGTTTGTGTACTTTCTGAAGCACAAAAGTGACACAGTGAACGCCACAGAGAGGTTCCTAGCTGACACAGCCCCATGTGGGAATGTTATGTGTATCAGGTCTTATAATGGTGGTGAGTTTACTGGACAGGGTTATCAAGTACTACTTCGCAGGAACAGAATCAGACATGAGACATCAGCACCATACTCACCACACCAGAATGGCACTGCTGAGCGCAACTGGAGAACTCTTTTTGATATGGCTAGATGTATGCTCTTAGAAAGTCAGTTACCCCAGGAGCTATGGCCGTATGCAGTCCAGACAGCAGCAGTGGTGAGGAATAGATGTTTCAACAACCGCACCAAACAAACACCTTACTTTATGCTGACAGGAAGGAAACCCAATATGTCCAGGATGCAGAAGTTTGGTACTGTGTGTTATACCTATAGACAGGACAGGAAGAAGCTAGACTCAAGGTCTGACAAAGGCATCTTTGTTGGGTATGATAAGAACAGCCCAGCCTATATGGTCTACTATCCTGACAGTAGAAAGGTGATGAAACACAGACTGGTGAGGTTTATGTCCAATATTGAGGGACAGGAGACTGATGACGTGTCTGATGACGATGACGTTTGTGTGCAGTATAGCACAACCAGACCTGACCCTGACAAACCCAAGCAGTGTGACATTCCAGAGACTAGGCTAGGCCCAAGCCAGATAAGTCTACAGCCAGCTGAGGTCAAGCCAGAATCGTATTCTCCAGATACCCTGAGTAGAGAGAGGAGATACCCTGATCAGGTCCAGATCAGCATTGATTATTGCTATACCTCAGACTTTCAGAGAAGCTGTGACTTCATCCAACTCCAGAGAGTGGGTAGATGCAATGGATGAGGAGATGAAATCACTCAGGGATAACACCACATTTACTTTGACCACCCTACCTGAGGGCAAGAAAGCAGTGGGGGGTAGATGGGTGTATACTATCAAAACCAATGCTGATGGATCTGACAAGTATAAGGCCCGCTATGTTGCCTCGTATAGTCAGGAGGTGGGTGTAGATTATGGAGAAACCTTTTCTCCTACTGCTAACCTTACCAGTGTGAGAGTGTTAATGCAGAAAGCTGCTCAGGAGGATCTGACCCTCCATCAGATGGATGTTAAAACTGCCTACCTACATGCACCGATTGATTATAAAATTTACATGGAACAGCCAGAGGGGTATGATGTAAAATCTCAGACAAATGAGAAAATGGTGTGTAAACTGGAGAAATCATTGTATGGGCTAAAGCAATCCGGTACTACAAGCCTAAATTAAATCGGTTCATCATAGAAAGCGATCGAGTCCCTTCAGAAATCTTTTCAAAATCTCTTTATGAACTTTTTGAAGTGTCAAAATGGTAGTTGTGTACATGTCAATGGAGGAACAGAAAGCTGTCATATTTCAACAAAAAGATCTTCATTTGTGTTTCGAAGGTAAAAGTCTTGCGGATTTGGAACGACATGAGGGTGAGCAATTAATGACAGAATTATCATTTTTGCGTGAACTATCACTTTAAATGTTTTTGTTGATTTCAAATCATAATGCGTCAATTAAAGGTTCTTGACAGAGAAGCTGCAGCTGCCAGGCGATCATTTCAATACTGAAATTAGTCTAGAGAATGGACCATTTATATGCCTCATTTTTAAATAAAAATTTAAAGGTGATGTAATTTTCCTCCCCAATGTTACCTTCTTATATCTCAGCTTAAAATGCAGAGATATCTGCAAGTAAGCCATTTGTAGGCTCACTCCTTCAGGCTTTAAGACCAGATTTAATTAAATGGATTGTAAGTGAATTTTCAGTCATAATTTTAAAACAGTGAAATGACTTGATATATTTCAAACATTTGAATGTCTATAGACCACATTATTTTGTGTGGTAACTGACACATTTAACTCAGAATATTGCTTTATCTCAAACAAACAAACAAACAAACAAACAAACAAACAAACAAACAAACAAACAAACAGTAATCATTTGTGATCTCTCCTGACCAGCAGGGGGTTGTAGCCTCTATCGCTGCAGCTGTAGAGCGGATTTCCCATCAGCCTCTCGAGAAGAGAAACCCCTAGTCCAAACACAGCAGCAAGTCTCGACTTCACCACTGGCCCCAGTTGCTTTGGATCACCAGCAAGCACAATCTATTGAATAAAGATAGGTAAAAGTCAGAGGATATAGGCTAATAAACAAACGAACAGTATAGCTCAATATAGTTCCAAAGGGTCAACACAAACATTGTCAAGTCTCACCTGCCCACTTGCCTCAGACAGCAAACTCAGAGGGATCAGAGTTTCAGGTTCAGTGGCCTGACCAGCCTCATCCACAAACACATGGGTAAAATGACCAATCCTAAAAACACACATAACACACACACAAAAAAAATTCCAACATTAAATTCAAACCTCACTGGTTCTTTGCATATCATGTGACATAATGCCATTGTGCAAGAACCAATGACATATTAATTTGAGAGTGAATAACCCTTATATTTCAATACAAACCGAGTCATCTGGATTACTTTTACGCCATCTTTGTGTCCTTTTCAGAGGATGAAACTCTTGGACCCCATTAGATATGTTTACATTAGGGCATTTCGATATTTTGTTTTTCTGCAATATTTATTGCGATATGAAAATTTCAGCAGATGACTTTGAAAAGAATTAAGCATTCTAGAGTGATTGGGTTGATTTTGTAGGGGACTGAATCTGCATAGAAAATAATAAAGAAATTACAAGCCAAGATAAATACAATAGAACAAAGATACAAATGAAATAAACAGTGCTTTATGTTTTTCAGGTAAGTCTAACAGTATTCAGGTACAGGGATTGAATAACCAAATGTAAAATAACACAGCATAGTCTTCACTGAATAAATGAAATATAATTAATCTTTGTTATAGCTACAAAATCGATTTTCTCTTTGTATTTTGTTGTTTGATTAACATGAATGACAGTCAGCAGCAGGAATATTAGGCTGCTGTCACTTTAAGACCGAATGCACAGATAAGCCATAATCGACTGCGTTTACTAGAAAACTCACGAGAAGGACATTTTTACATAATTTTTGCGTGCGTGTGTTCGTTTAAGCTTATTCTTGCACTCAAACGGTTTAAAATCGCTTTAATGTTTAAACTGACAGGACCTAAAACACATGCAAATGATAAACTTTCCGTCTATGATGGTTAAACTTTGAAATTAATCCAAGACTCACGTGCGTTTCGAAACATGGCTCCTGGTCTGTACGGATCAACTATGATCCCTATACTTCGTACATCCTGCTATGTGACTATCGTGGATGCGCACACCATGATATCGATGCTAAAATGATATGTCGTGATTTTTGGATTCTGAAAGCTCTGTTTATTTGACCCCTAGTCCGATCACATTTCCATTTACATGAATTCTGCACAAAACTTCAGCGCATGTGCCATATTCACAGGTCAGTCACTACATTCATAACCGGAGTGAATGATGACAGCATTCTCATTTGTGAACCAACCCATTTAAGTGTGGATTAAGTGTCAAAATAAAGCACATTAGTTTATGAAGTATATTTAAAGGTCCCATGACATGCTACTTTTTGTAGGCTTTAATATAGGCCTTAGTGGTCCCTAGTACTGTATCTGAAATCTCTTTCCAAAAATTCAGCTTCGGTGCAGAATTATAGCCACTACAAGCCAGTCCCAGAATGAGCTTCCTTCAGACAGGCCGTTTCGGTGTCTGTAGCCTTAAATGATAATGAGGAGGAGAAAGGCGGCGCAAGGTGGAGGGTGGGTGTGGCCTTGACCATCTTGCGCAACGGTAACGTGGCGTGCATGTTTACGTTGGATATAGCAATGGCACGAAGACACGCAGTCTTTCAAGCATTTCAGTTTGACCCAGAATCTGATCCAGATGGAGAAGCAACAGATGAAGAAGTTGCAACTCAGCGGATCCAGCAGGACGTTTCCGAATGGTTAGTTTAAAATATTATGTCTGGATACGGTACTTTATTCGGATGGTTTACAGTTATTATCATGTAGCTAACGCGAACCTACTGTTGCCTTTTCATGAGAGATCTGTAACGTCTGTATTTATCTTATTACAATATCATCAAGCTCTGCGATCTTGAAATGCGGATATCGCGCGCGCCATATAACCAACAGGAAAACGGTTATCCAAATAACAAAGACGTGTACAACACTCGCGTTACAGTGTGTGTATTCACACACATAAACTGCATAGCTAATGTTACAGCCACATTCTACGTGTAAAATCTAGGTAACCATAAACAGTAAAGCAACACACTTATATATCATTAGTTGACTTACTTGTCCGAGGTGTGTAGCTGAGCCAAAGAGAGTGATCCAGACTTTAGTTTCAGACATTCAGCAAGCCCAGCTCTGTATTGACCCTTTGGTGTTCATTTGTACATCCAATTATTGAGCAATTGTTATGCTTCGCTCGCTCAAAAGCCATGATATCTCTCGTGGACAAACTAAAATCGCGCGCGCGCGTTCCTACTTCCCAGTGCATTTTCTCATGGGCGAGAAATATTCTCTGGGCGGGCAAAGCAGAGAAAGGGGAGGTAACATTTCCTCCTTATGACGTCATAAGGAGGAGATTCAAGATCAGCGCGTATGAGCCTCCATTTTCTCAAAGGCAGAGAAAGATAGCAAAAGCTCGATTTACACCGATTGAAATTTCTAGAAACTTGGGGACCATATACAGGCTAGGGGAACTCATATTAATGTTAAAAAACCTCAGAAAGTGAAAATTTCATGTCATGGGACCTTTAAGAAAAGAGCCATGTAGTGCACAGTATGCAATGAAGGCCCTTAAATATCAGCGTCTTACCTTAGACCGATCTGGTAGAACATTCCAGCACTGGAACAAGTGCAAACAACAATACGATGAAAACTGGCATGTCGAATATCTTCTCCAGCTCTTGCGTACTGACGCAACTCCTCTGGCATAGACTGTAGAGCACAAAATATGATCACAATAAATAAAATGCTTTACTGCCTGTAAAGATCAGAAGGTCCTGGAATAAAACCTCCTTGGTCTATTTAATCAGTGTTCTGTTAACGACAGAATGAGAAACGCATTAAAACAACAGGCTGCAGTTCCAGCTGGAGACACAACACACCTCTTCTGGCCTGCAGGTGGCGTTAACACGAGCCAGACTGGCAGTGTTCAAGTATCCGCTCTGGTGCAGGCGCGTGCAGACGAGGTCAGCGGCGCTGTTGGAGGGGGTGCACACCAGCACACGACTGCAGGGGATGCGGTGATGCACCTGCGCACACACACACACACAAAATACACACACAACACAATACACAATGTATACTACAAACAGTGCTGAGAGATTAGAAATTCAGCGATGAATTATTTATTTCCAATACAACCAATTTATTGCCATGAAAAATGCCAAACAGCAAAGCTTGCTCTTTTATTTAGCAGCAGTGCAAGAGTTCACTATTGCAGGTTAGTTATTGTTGTGGGGTTTGTCTTTTGACAACTTGCACAGATTGCATTGCAATTAACTACTCGTCCACATAATGGTTATGTACATTATTGTGCTTTGATGTGAGAGAAAAAAAAACATGTAATCTTGGAACGGAAAACGGAAATGTAATCATATGTTCTAATAAAGCAGCAAATTATGACAGTGTCAGTAAATTGTGGCTTTAAAAAAGGCAATGACTGATGATTCTGTTTTAGTACATTTCCTCTATTCTTTTCTGACTCAGCTAGACATTAATGTTATAATAAAGAGAACTTGTTTAGTGACAAATTGAGCAAACTAGTGATCATTTATATGAATGCGTATTTGCTGAATACCAACAGTATATGAGAAAGTATTACAGTGTTTGCCTTTCGATTACCAATTAAAGGAAGCCAATTCTGTTTAATAGGCTAATAATTTTATAAGACAGAACTTTAAAGACAATAAGCTAATGGAGACAGAGAATGGGACGTCCTTTGCATCTACGTACTTTCAAAATAAAAGTCCTGCTTCAGACACTAATAGGTTTAAAAATGCCAAATATCAGCCGACCACTAGAGCACACTTAAACATTATGCAGTCCTTAAACATTTATTAATAGCCTTTGTTTTAAAAGAATTTGCTCTGCCTCGCAGATTTCCAGGCACATGCACAAACTGTGTAGTAACTACCTGCAGAATAGCTTCTATGAGTGTAATGGTTTTGCCTGTGCCAGGAGGCCCAAACAGGATGTAGGGCGTGGGTCGACACTCTCCACTCAGAATCTGTTTAATGGCCTCTTTCTGGGCAGAATTCAGCTGAACGTTGAAGAACTGGCCAGGGTTTGGGATGTGTTTTGCAGACAATGTCAAATCTGAAATAGCATAGATTTGTCTCAAATCACATAATGACAAATTTCTAAGGAAATATATATGCAAGCAGCAAGAGCCACAATAACAAGATTATTGATTAGTATGCTAAGTAAACATAGCACACAAAAAAAAAAAAAAAAAAAACACACGGTCCACTTCAGAAAGGTGAGCACTAAGTGGCATTGTCTTCAAACTTGTCAGGGACCTTCAGGACGTGCTGACTATGTGATGCATCAGCACAAAATTTGGTAGAGATCATAGTCAGCACGTCCTGAAGGTCCCTGACAAGTTTGAAGACAATGCCACTTAGTGCTCACCTTTTTGAAGTGGACCGTGTGTGTTTTTTTGTTTTTTTTTACACTGTGATGCATCAGCACAAAATTTGGTAGAGATCAGTGTAAAAAAATTAAAATAAAATAATAATTTGGTATTGACGGATTCAGCATGAACCACAGAACACATAGGCAGATCATGATATTTCAACAAACATTTCAATTTAGGAGCAAAACCAGACATTTTTCAGATCTCTTGGCCTGTAGGTGGCTCTGTTCCCAAATCTGGCAACTACCCTCAGATCATAGTGCTGATTAAGTTCATGTTGTTGTAAAGTGCCATGGGAAGTCAAACTTCACTTAACATTTTCTTACACTGAAAAAGTTCATTTCCTAGCTACTTTCCTAGCTAACAGTTTATCAAACTCAATGACTTGTCATCTATTGGAGTATCTGAAGGACAGGTTTTTCATAATATCGATTGTTTGGTCAATTCAAGAAGGTCCAGACTTTAAAGCTCTTGATTAACTACAGCATTTGTTACAATAAGGCTATAATTACAGGTAAGACTGATGACTCCTCACAACTATGCTAAGGCCAATGTTGATTTTATTTAAAAAAAATTATCTATAGCATTTATTAAAAATAGCAGCCTACACATCTAGAAACTATGGCTACAACATTTTAAGGTGGGCATACACTGCGATTTCAGCAAGGTTATCTACTCACACTGAACGAGTAGATCTCATGCGATGTAAAGCCAAAGCTCGCGTTTTATGTGCTCACACTATACAGTCTGAACGTCGAGCTGCGACTTCACTGCTCACACTATACGTGTGAAATATGTGCAATAAACCCGTTTTGCGCCAATAGACCATGATATTGTGTATCCAGAGATATTGTCAAAACAAGCATCAGCTATCAATATCAAGAGGATTTAGCATTTCCAATGTGTGTATTAAATTATTATAGTAGCTTCCTATATATT